>NC_140297.1:130013527-130027215 GCF_964211825.1 Aythya ferina
CAAGGAAAATAAAAATAATAATAATGTTTGTATATAGATACATGAGTACTCAGGAAGAAACACAGCTGTGATTCAGTGCATTATAGTATATTTCACTGGTTACCATGTGTGGCAGGCAGAGATAGAAAATTTACATAGAAGCTTGAGAAATCCTCCTTTCTGTTTTAGCTTTTGGTTTTATACCTCATAACAGAAATTCTGAAGTGCATTGCAAACATTCAGGGTGCCATTTACTCATCCACATACTTAAATAGACCATCAGGCAATGTGCTCAATATACAGCACAGAATCTCAAAATATATAGCTTGATTAACAATAGCAAGAAAAGCCTTACATGAAAAAAACAAACAAACAAACAAACAAACAACAAAAAAAAAACATGTTAAAAGAAATTATTTTACAAACATTCCTTCCCCTCCTGCCATCCCCAAAACACACTTTTCCATGGATCGATCCTATGCTGGTACGGATCTTAAGCAGTCCTAGGAAATGATCGGAAGCAATGATTAAATTTGAAAATTGTACGTTAGAACCTCAATAAAGGTAGAATAGCTTGGTCCACCTAATGGCTGACAATGATTGGCCATGTCCACAATCTTCACTTGTTCTCAATTATCTACATATGATTGGACTTGTCCTGATACATACATTATAAACATGGATAAAAACAAAAACAAAACAACAAAAAACTGCAGTAATGTATGTATTTAAATGATATAACATGTAAAAGCTTTAACTGTATGCATGTTTGACATGTATAAATTACACACTAAAACATGTTATTTATTCATTCTGATGGATGACAAATATCATGCTGTTGAGATTGGTGCAATTAGAACAAACAAGTGATTATGTCAGAACAATGGAAATAACATAGTAATGACATCAAAACAGTGAGAATAACAATAACAACCTCCCCTCATCAATGTCATCTGTGGCTTCTGCTACTTCTTAGAAGAAAGAGTTTTACTAAAACATCTTTCAGTATTTCTGCTTATTTTTCCCCTGCTGTAGTTATCCTGCTATCTATTGAACACAGCATAAAATGTACAAAAAAAATAAAATTAAAAAAATGTTTAAACCATTTTTATTTCCTTTCTCAGTGTTACAGAATGTAACCAAATTGAACAATGCAGAGAATAAAGTACAGTGATTTAATGGTCAAGAGCTTGTTTATTACAAATTAAATTTGCTGTACAAAGATAATGATTTTTACCTTAGTGAGTTCTCAATGTCTTAATAATCTTTGCTGTAATGAATATGAGCTCATAGTCTTCAGA
The DNA here is from genome assembly GCF_964211825.1 of Aythya ferina. NCBI lineage: Eukaryota > Metazoa > Chordata > Aves > Anseriformes > Anatidae > Aythya > Aythya ferina. The sequence goes on from NC_140297.1 coordinate 130,014,808, forward strand.
ACACTTTCTCCCCCTTCTTAATTTAATCAACATTTTAAAATGTTCAGATGTCCCAATCACCTAGGGCTATGCTATTAGCATGGTACTTACTTTAAACAGCTTCTCAGAACACTTGAAGAAAACAATTCATACAAGTGCTACCTTTAATAAGAATAAAAAAGCCAGCATAGCTTGTTTGCCTCATTAAGGCTAACTTTTGATCTTCAAGTTTTATAAATAGATTAAACACCACACAGTTCATCAGTATCTCTTATGTACATGTGAGTCCTACTAATGCTAATGGGGAAGTTGCATGCATGTGTTAGGGGAGAATGGATGACAGTGAGCTATTTATAAAAGCAGCAGAGCAGATATTTAATAAGACACATGTTAGATGAAGAAATAAGTAAAATCTTTTGTCAGGTTATTATGTTTCTATTACATGCTATGTATAGTAGCTGCAAAATGTGTTTTTTCTTTATGAGTCTGCCTACATGTGTGAGCTCTCTGATGTGGCCTGGTTTACAAGATCTGTGGATTTACAAGGATGCTCCCCCACAACTGTTGAACATGCAGCCCTTTTTGTCACTGGGAATATCTGAGATACTGAAGGCTGTAGCTGATCTGGCAGAATGACTTTTTAAATTCAAGATTATTTAGAATATGAGCTGTAAAACAATCTTCTCAAGGAATGATTAGATTGAATGGAATTGGACTGGAACATTTCAACAGTCTGAGTGTTGCAGAAGTGTACCTAGACATAGGGAACTATTCCTTCAAAAATATCAAATAACAATAACAGTAATTAAAGGAAAGTTTTGAAGAAAATGACAAATTTTAAAGAATTTTCTGCATGCTCTATTAAAAAATAAAAAATAAAAAAATCTAACAGTTATGGATTAAGGGCACTCCAGTATTGCCCTACTACTGTTGGTTTTGAATAAGTTGTCCAGTACACAGATTTGGGCTTGCAGTCCTTTGAATAGATAAAGTCATTAAGGTCTTTCCAGGATCAGACCTATATTCAAGAAGAAATTTACTTAATATTCAAGCACAAGAAAGTTTATATTCATGTATGATTAATCCTTTGAGCTCTGAAGAAGAATTTATACTGAGATGATTCTATTTCTGGGGAGAAAGTAGTCTCACTGCTCTCTTACTTTGGGTTTCTTTTTGTTGTTTTTGGAAAATATCCGTTACAAATGTTTCTTTTAAAAACTTATACAGACCACATACACTTCTGGGCCACCTAACTTTTTATATTCAGGATGCAATAAAAATACAGCTATGAAGTTGTGATACAACTTCAGTTCAATGGGAAGACATTACTGATTTTAGTGGCCACTGGATTGGCTATTAGGAGGGAAGAATGAGCTTCCCTTGTATATTATATGAACATAGAAAGGTGGCAGTCTCCCTGTGTCTAAGCAGTTATTGATACAGTGACTGCCCTTCCAGTGATTTGCCTCCCCTGAAACTGTTAAAGCAAGATCCTTTAATTCTTAACTGGTGTCTAAACAGAATTTTTTTGCTTTGTTTTGTTTCTTTTTGCCCCAAGCAAATGAGAGCTTAAGTTTTCCATACTGTTTTTATTTTGGTTAATTTCTCTGTTTTAGGGATCCATTGTAAATCATCCTATTATATTCATCATAGCATAGCAAAAGACCCACTGTGTTTGTTCCTTGTCTTGTTCTCTTCCTTTACCCCAAGGTATGCAGGAGGAGTCAGAAATTAGAAGTGAGACAAGCTGAGCCTGTGTCTAAGATGTTAAACAGAAGTTGCTTAATGAGCCAGCAAAACATATGCATGTACAGGATGATCAGGCCCTTAGGGAACTAGCAAACACATGAAGGGTTAATATTTAAATAGACTACAGAAGTTCAATGTGTATGACATAATAACGTTATATAAGAAGGCAGATTTGCAGGCCTTGCTTCTCTGCAATTTTATCACACTTTGCTGAGTAGCTTGCCATCCTTATTTCATCATCAGTTATTCATTTGAATTTTATTTGACTTTTTTCCAAATTGCTAAAATCAAATATGACTGTTTCTTGAAATTTTTGATAGATTAAAAGTAATTAGATCCACAGACTCTTGTTCTCCAGCAGAGAAATAAATAAATAAATAAATAAAAATATTGCTAAATAATGTTTTCTTTTTGTACCAGGGAATGTTGTAGCTATCATAAGCAAATATCTGTACTCCCTGACTCTGTAAACTGGCATTTGCGCTACAGACAAAATGGTTGAGTTGAGTACCGATGAAGACCAGAATACCTTGCTGCATATCTGAAAGGGCTTTCTAGGTTGGTTGGCCTGTCTGCCTGATCGTGAGACTGCCACTGACTATGGCAGTATACATTGCTGAACAGGTAAATGTATGGTCATTCATGGTAGATTCATGTTGGATATAGGATGCAGTTAGGCTACATGCTCTTGAAACTTAGTGCTCCTGTATTAACTTTTGAACAAATAATTTTGAATGGATATTGAGAAACTTGCTGAGACTACAGACATTTGAAATACCAAATGCAGTTGGCTCCCTCAAATCCATTCCTTAAAGAAAAAAAATCCATCAACATTCAACAGTCATTACAGGATAGCCTTAAGAAGGCCTTCAGACATTCTCACTTTCATTTACAGTATCAGAATTTGCTGAATCCCACTGTGGTTGAATCATACCATGGTAAGCTGTACTAATATTAGTAAACTCAATGCAATCTCAGCAAGAGATCAGTGTCCTGAGAATTATAAATAAAAGGCCACTTTATTTGCAAGACTTCTGAAGAACTTGTTATATTTATTTGCTTCTTTTGAGGTAGTTATTTTCCATGAAGATCAGCTGCATGTCCTCTCATATCATCTCAACTGACTTGGAGTATACACTTGTTGCAGCACAAGAACCTTGAGAACAAAATACATATAACCTGTATGAGCACATATGAAAAAAAAAAAAAAGTAACTTTTTTATTTTTTCCCCTTTGTTAGGGAAGGTACAGACATAAAGATGTATTAGAGGAAGAACTTATGAAACAAAGAAAACAAAGAAAACTGCTTCTGATGTTTTCATGCATTTTGTGTGTCTGAACTTGCTACAAAAATAGATGGAAAACAATCAGAGAGATAATGTTTTGATTGAATATAGGAAGGAACTAGGAAGAGTTTAGGTCTTTTTTTCCACCTGTACTTTCACGTTGGTGTCTTTATTTCATTTTATTTTCATTGCTAAGTTAAATACAACTATAGTAGTAGGTAGATTAGAAAGTTATAATTAACACTGTGTGAAATATAGCTGAAATTTACATTCAGTAGGATCACTTCTAGGCTAGTAAATTCAGTTTATGCATGAAACTATATACAACTCTCAACTAAAGCTATATACTGGGGTTTTGTTTTGTTTCTCCTCAACTTGAAATGGATGAGAAACTAAGCTGGTGAATTTATTGCTAGCAAGAGGTCTACTGTATACACATCTTTTCAAGTTATCAGATTTAATACAGTTTGACATTCTGGTGTCAACTGTGGACTAGGCAAAAGCTCAAGCTCAGTACTCATCTTTCTAAGACAACATTGTATATACAGCCTGGAAAATTGCAAAGGTCTATGATAGCACAGAACATGCAGATACAACACAGCTGTCTCGCAGCATGGTTAGAACACTTCTCTCTGGCAGTGGGGATCAGTTGTCACCATCTCTCAAAACCGTAATTACAATCATCCAATGGTGAGGACTATGCTGTGTTACAGATGTCTCAGCTGTCTTCATTAGAGGCTAGAATTGTGTCTCAGGGAAGCTGTGGAATAACCACATTGCAAAACAAGAAAGTTGCTTCTTCCCCTTCCCCCTCTTATCTCTCACAGATCACTGTGTGCAGTACAAATTGTTTGACTTGCCCTTTTCTCGATCAACCACAGACTATTCTAAAAAAAATATAACTTTGGAAAAAAGTTTGCCTTTAGGTATTTTGTTTGATAGATTTTTGTTTATTTGTTTTTGTTTTGTTTTGTTTTGCTTTTTTCTGTCTTAGTTTTGCTTGTTTGTTTGTTGGGGGGAGGGAAGGGACTGATGTTCCCTTGAAGTTGCAATCCTGTTTATGGACCAATTTTGAATTAAACACTCCATTTCCAAAAACAGTTCATTTTTAATATCAGGGTAAGAATATTTACTCTAGACAGATAATCTGTTCTGTAACAAAATGCTCTGAAAGTACAAAAAGAGTGTGAAAATAAATTTTCTATAGCCATCATTTTTACTATAAATTACATTTTTTTTTATAAATAATTTACTGCCATGTGGTTTCACCCTTACATAACAAATTTGTCAGCAAGGACCCCATGCCAGGCAGACACAGCCATAAAAGCTGTGTCTAAACTTGTCTGTATTGTGTTTTCCAGCTTGGTTCCACTGTTCATCCAGGCAGCCTGCAAGAGCACTGAATAGCGTGAATGCATTTAATTACAATCTGACATGTGTATTCCTGAGAAACAAAAGGCTGTGAACTGAGGGCGATGATTAACTGTTCTACCAGATAATTGCTTAAACTACTACTTATATTATGCTGCATTATCTCTTTTGAACAAAGTGATTATTGGCCCTTTGTGTAGAGATTATACAATATAAATGCAATCTTGCTGTTTTAAATGTTAGAGTTTATGTTTAATATACTTTTATTTGTAATGAGGGGTGCAACTTTAGAATTTCTTTGAAGGTTTATTTGGTTTATTCTTACAACTGGAAAGAAAAAAAAGAAAAAAGAAAAAAAAAAAAAAGAAAAAAGAAAAGAGGCAACTCTCAATTTCTCAGGTTGGTCCAAAAGCAAAACTTGTTTAAGGGACTGACTTCCTCAGTTTCTGAGGAGATACATGATAGGAATCTACTGCAGAGTCCTAGAGACCTTCCAGTAAAATACATATCTTTACAACGAAGAGGTAAGAGGAGATACAGGAGTAAAGGTTATTATTTATCCTGGACATGAGTACAGACTGGGAGAAGAGCTCATTGAGAGCAGCCCTGCAGAGAAGAACTTGGGGGTTCTGGTGGACGAAAAGTTTGACAAGAGCTGGCAGTGCACGCTTGCAGCCCAGAAGGCCAACTACATCCTGGGCTACATCAACAGCAGGTCAAAGGAAGTGACACTGGTGAGGCCACAACTGAAATATTGTGTAATGCAGTTCTGAGTTCCCCAGTACAAGAGGGACATAGAACTTCTAGAGAGGGTCCAGTGTAGAGCCACAAAGATGATTAAAGGATTGGAACATCTGTTCTTTGAGGAAAGACTAAGAGAGATGGGCCTGTTTAGCCTTCTCATTCTTTGGAGATGCTCAAAACCTGCCTGGATGTGATCCTGTGTAACATGCAGGTGACCCTGCTTGAGCAGGTGGGTTGGACTAGATGATCTCTGGAGGTCCATTCCAACCTCAATCATTATTCTGTGATTCTGTGACTGTCCTTCTCTACTCTGCACTTGTGAGGCCCCACTTGGAGTATTGTGTCCAACACAAAAAGGATGTAATGGAGGGCCATAAAGATGATCAAGCACCTGGAGCACCTCTCCTATGAAGAAAGGCTGAAGGAGCTGGGACTGTTCATCCTGAAGAAGAGAAGGTTCCGGGAACACTTCATTGCAACTTTTCAATACTTAAAGGGGGCTAATAAAAAAAGATGGAGAGTGACTTTTTGCTCAATCAGGTAATAAAAGGACAAGGGGAAATGGTTTTAAACTACAAGAGGGGAGATTTAAATTAGATGTTAGGAGGAAATTCTTCTCTCAGAAGGTGGTGAGGCACTGGAACAAGTTGCTCAGAGAAGTTGTGGATGCCCCATCCCTGGAGGTGTTCAAGACCAGGTTAGATGAGGCCCTAGGCAACATGATCTAGTGGGTGACATCCCTGCTTTGGCTTCTCCTCCTTGCACCTTTGTCCACTCTTAACCCCTTTAACTTGAAAACTCACTTGAACAATGCCAACTTATCCCCAGTTTATACAATCCTAACCTTATTTGTTTTCCTCCACATTTCATATTTTCCTCCACATTATCTACATTTGGCCTCCACCTGAGCTATAGTTTTGAAAACCCACATATCTACTTTCTCTCTAGTTATTCCCTACTCTGTTAATCATGTAGCATAGGACAAAGGAAAACTTATCTTCCCTCTTCCCCCACTACACCTGATGCAGATATCCCCCAGCTCATCATACTTCCTTGGAGTAAAAAAAAAAAAAAAAAAAAAGAGGCATCCCTTTTCTGCTTCTTGATTAGCGCAAAATGGGTACTACATGCTCTGAGGAAACAGAGACACTGTGTACTGTGCTCTAAGGACACATTATTATATATTGCAATAGAAAGTCAAAGGCTGAAGGCATTATTTCACAATCAAGATACCTTTCCAATCCCAAGGGCAGAATGATTACTCAGCTACACACTGGTAGAAAAATCAACCACTACTCATTAATTTTATTACAGTTTTCCATTATATTTTTCTTAAAATGAGCTGCGTAAATCTTACTTGTCTGTGCTATATCCTACCTTGTAGTTTACCATTGAGATACCTATTAATATTTGTTAACACTTTAAACAGCAGTAATGAGTACTTCTAGAAAGCGCACAGTAAAGAGAAGGAAGATCAGCAAAAAAGATTCGAAGTGAGAAAGTCAAAAAAGAGAGAAAAGAGAGTAATGACTGCAGGTATAATGAACTACCCATGACCTTAAACTCCAGTTTTCAGGTTCTTTTGAGCCTTCAAATTGTGTAACACTCAGTTGTGTTTTTTCTTTTATAGATGAAAATCCAAATGTGTGACATTAGTTGTTTGCATTTATCACTACTCAATGTCCACAAGGCCAATCTGAATCTATTTATACTCACAGTCAATTGAGTTTTCATAAAAATACAGGTATGTATTTGTACAGGTAGTGAAGTCTCTGGCTTCCAAAATAATTGTCTTTTTTGCTTTGTTCACATCTCCTTGGTTGTTCCACCCATGTCCCATCTCACAAAGACTTTCAAAGTTGTGATAGAGTATACACACAATCTGGTTATCTCTTTGTAGTCTTTGTATCCACCTTTCCAGAAAGTAATTTCAGCCAGAGTCAAGAAACTTAAATTTAGAATGAACATTGCTTCCTTGTTCATTGCTAAGTGTTTATGGTTAGTTTGCTGGGGTCTGTCCAATTAAACTAAAAAAAAAAACAAAAAACGAAAAACAAACAAAAAAAAAAACAGCGACAACAAAAATGCCACACAGAAATATACATATTTTTGGCTTAATTTTTACCTCTATTAATGTACACAGTACTATTATTACTGTGTTGCATATAAATTCCACTCTCTAATGAAATGATTAATTAAAAATAATAGAGAATGTAAATATTATTTTTATGCTTCTCAGTGTGTGGGGGCGTAACCCTTGGGACAATACATGAAGCATAGTCAGGGAACAGACAGACTTGCAAATTGTTCTTCAGAGTCTCTGTTTTCCTTTAAATAATTAATTCAGTTGTGATGATTGTGAGGCAAATCTTCTAAATATGAATTTGGTGAAACATAGGCAACAACAGCTTGCCACAAGCCTGAAAACAAACATTACGAAATGTTTCATAATGTCTTCTTGCAAGACTAGACTAAATGCAGAAAAGGTTCAGATTACAGTGAAAATGTCTATTAATAAGAGTTGAGGATAAAATGTGATTGATTTTATTTTACTAAAGCAGAAATTAGTTTCCAAAAGTTTTGAAAATAATTCTGGTGTAGAGACGAGATATTTGCTTCTAATACCAACTAAGTATTGTAGCGAGGGAAAACTAACTAAAAAAAAATAACAAAAAAAAAAAAAAAAAAAAAAAAGCTTTAAACTAATAACTAGGATAAGAAAGTCTCTCAACCACTAGGATCCAAGGAACATGACATCTGAGCATGGACTCTGTAGCAGCTGTGCTGGACTGACAGAAGGACCTGAGTGAACAGTATGAGATGGGTACCATCAAAATACAGAACCTTTCCCTTGTAGATCATATGAAAGTGAATTACCTAGTTTTATTTATGAGATGTGCAAACCTGGGTACATTAACTAAAATACTTCTCATAATTTCATCTCCTCAGGACTTTTAAAAGTTTTTTTATAATTATGGGCTAGGTGTTGGCTTTGTTGTTGTTGTTGTCTTTAAAATAAATAAATAAATAAATAAAATAAAATAAAATAAAATAAAATAAAATAAAATAAAATAAAATAAAATAAAATAAAATAAAATAAAGTAAAATAAAATAAAATAAATAAAATACAGATACTTTTCTGAGATACAGATCTACAGATATCCTATCTGAGTACTAGTTTGTGACAAAAACATTGAAAAAGACAATGGTTATGTTTACGAACTTAAATATAGAAGGGACGAGTATTAGTCCCCGGTGAACAGATTAGTGCCACAGTCTGTATGGGTCCATAAGTATTCGACTGTATGTTTTTCTCTGAGCTTCTTGTGATGTCCTTGTAGTCCTAAAATCAAACCAACTCATTGCATGGATTGTATGCCTGTGTGTGTGTGTATGACTGTTAGTTCAAAATATTTCAGAAATCAAGGAGGTTGTGTCTTAGGCCATCAGAGTGACAATTTGGACCTAAAGAAACTGATCATAAGTGTTTTGTTGCTGGGAGTGTGATATGGAAATATGCAGGACTTTTGAAGGATGCAAAGCCTGCTTAAACTAATAACTGTCTGAGAAACATGCAGGGTGAAGGGAGCAAAACCTGGCACAGTCTTGTCCTTACTGTTTATTGGAGTGGCTTTTGATGCATGTTATCTACACAAATCATGCCCTGGTCTTAATGTAGAGACATGAACCAAAACTATGCCAGGGATGAATGTTAAGAGCTGAGAAGTTTGGCAATCTCTGGTCCAGCACTTGAGCTCTCTCCCTCATTATTTTGCATTTAACAAAATGCATGTAGATAGTAGACATCTCTCAAAAAGCTGTTGATCACCAGCATTTTGAGCTGAAATGGAAATGGGAATATAATTTAAATATCAGTTAAAATGGAGAGTTCTCTAATTATTTTATAAGGTTTAGTTGCTAAGTATGATAGGGAAGTAAGTCACAACTAGATTCTATTATGCTAGAATCAGAGGGGCTGTGTGCCAGTGAGGTCCTTCGGTCAGATCCACAAGGTGCTGAGTGCAAGGAGACGCACTTGAAGTGCTTTTACACGAATGCACGCAGTATGAGGAATAAAATGGATGAGCTAGAAGTCCTGTCCCAGTCCCGCAACTACGACATCATCGGCATAAGCGAAACCTGGTGGGATGAGTCCTGTGACTGGGGTGTTGCGATAGATGGTTACAGGCTCTTCAGGAGGGACAGGCAGGGTAGGCGAGGTGGTGGGGTGGCGATGTATGTGAAGCAGGGGCTGGATTGTGTGGAACTTCAGGTCGGCGATGGCAAAGTTGAGAGCCTCTGGGTAAGGATCAAGGGACGAACGAATAAAGGGGATGTCGTTGTGGGAGTCTATTACAGACCACCTGGCCAGGACGATAGCGCCGATAAATTATTCTTTACAGAACTAAGAGAGGCCTCGAGATTAACTCCCCTTGTCCTTATGGGGGACTTCAACTTGCCGGACGTTAACTGGGAGTGCCACACGGCTGACACGAGCAAGTCCAGGAGGTTCATGAAGCACCTAGATGATAACTTCTTGGTGCAGGTGCTAACGGAGCCAACTAGGAAAGGAGCCCTCCTAGACCTGTTGCTAGAAAACAGAGAGGGTCTGGTGGGAGATGTGGTGATTGGTGGCCGCCTCGGTCATAGTGACCATGAAGTGGTTGAGTTCAAAATTTATGGTGACAGAAGGAAAAGTGCCACCAAAACCTCATCCCTAGATATGGGGAAAGCGGACTTCAGGCTGCTCAGGGAACTAGTCAGCAAGGTCCCCTGGGAAACTGCTCTTGAAGGCCTCGATGTCCACCAGTGCTGGTCACTCTTTAAGCGATGGTCACTCTTTAAGCGATGCCTCCTAGAAGCACAAGATCAGGCAAATCCTAAATATCGCAAGTCAGGCAGGCGGGGCAGGAGGCCGGCGTGGATGACCAGGAACGTTCTAATGGAGATTAGGCGGAAACAGAGAGTGTTTCGCTACTGGAAGGAGGGCCAGGTGTCATGGAAAGAATACAGGGATGCTGTTCGTGTTTGTAGGGAGAAAGTTCGTGTGGCCAAAGCACAGCTAGAGTTGAAGTTGGCTGTGTCTGTGAGAGAAAATAAAAAGGGTTTTTTTAGATATGTGAATGGAAAAAGGAGAACTAAAGAATACATAGGGTCGCTCCTTGATAGGGAAGGTCTCCTCACAGACAATGACATAGGCAAAGCAGAGACGCTTAACGCCTTCTTTGCCTCTGTCTTCAATGCTGATGATGGGCTTCGGGACCTAGGGTGCCCGGAGCTGGAGGACCGGGACGGTGGGGATGACAAACTCCCAACTGACCCTGAACGTGTGCGGGATTTGGTACTCCACCTGGATCCCTACAAGTCCATGGGTCCGGATGGGATTCATCCCCGGGTGCTGAAAGAGCTGGCGGACATCATCGCGGTACCTCTTTCAATTATTTTTCAACGATCCTTGGAATTTGGAGAGGTCCCGGTAGACTGGAAGCTGGCAGATGTTGTGCCGATTTTCAAGAAGGGTCAGAAAGAAGACCCTAGCAATTACAGGCCTGTCAGTCTCACGTCAGTGCCTGGTAAAATCATGGAGAAGATGGTTCTCGAACTTATTGAGGCGCACCTGGGGGACAAAGCAGTCATTGGTCCCAGCCAGCATGGGTTTGTGAAGGGTAGGTCCTGCCTAACTAACCTGATTTCCTTTTATGATAAGATCACCCATATGGTGGACCAAGGGAAACCAGCTGATGTGATTTTTTTGGACTTCAGCAAGGCTTTTGACACGGTTTCCCATAGGATCCTACTGGACAAAATGTCCACCATACAGCTAAATAAAAACATTATACGATGGGTGAGCAATTGGCTAACGGGCAGGGCCCAAAGGGTTATGGTAAATGGGGCTGCGTCAGGCTGGCGGGCGGTCACCAGTGGGGTCCCTCAAGGCTCCATTTTAGGGCCGGTACTTTTCAATATTTTTATAAATGATCTGGATGTAGGAATAGAAGGTATTTTGAGCAAGTTTGCTGATGATGCCAAACTTGGAGGAGTTGTGGACTCAAATGAGGGCGTAAAGGCCTTGCAGAGGGATCTGGACAGGTTGGAGAGCTGGGCGATCACCAACCGCATGAAGTTCAATAAGAGTAAGTGCCGGGTCCTGCACCTAGGATGGGGAAACCCTGGCTGCATGTACAGACTGGGCGATGAGACGCTGGAGAGCAGCCTAGAAGAGAGGGATCTGGGGGTCGTGGTAGACAGCAAGTTGAATATGAGCCAGCAGTGTGCCCTGGCAGCCAGGAGGGCCAACCGTGTCCTAGGGTGCATCAAGCACGGCATCGCTAGTAGGTCAAGGGAGGTGATTGTCCCGCTCTACTCTGCGCTGGTGCGGCCTCACCTCGAGTACTGTGTGCAGTTCTGGGCACCACAGTATAAAAAGGACATGAAACTGTTGGAGAGTGTCCAGAGGAGGGCTACGAAGATGGTGAAAGGCCTGGAGGGGAAGACGTACGAAGAACGGCTGAGGTCACTGGGCCTGTTCAGCCTGGAGAAGAGGAGGCTGAGGGGAGACCTCATCACAGTCTACAACTTCCTCGTAAGGGGGTGTCGAGAGGCAGGAGACCTTTTCTCCATTAACACTAGTGACAGGACCCGCGGGAACGGAGTTAAGCTGAGGCAGGGGAAATTTAGGCTTGACGTCAGGAGGGGGTTCTTCACAGAGAGGGTGGTTGCACACTGGAACAGGCTCCCCAGGGAAGTGGTCACTGCACCGAGCCTGTCTGAATTTAAGAAGAGATTGGACTGTGCACTTAGTCACATGGTCTGAACTTTTGGGTAGACCTGTGCGGTGTCAAGAGTTGGACTTGATGATCCTTAAGGGTCCCTTCCAACTCAGGATATTCTATGATTCTATGATTCTATGATAACTCTTTAGTGACTTCAACAGAATTTTAATGCCAAACAGAGCTGCTTTTTAAACTGTGACCATCATCGACTCCATTATGAAGCCTGACATGGCAAAAACAACTTACTCACTGGCAAGAATTGTTTCCCATCAAATTTTAGAAATTGGCAAAAGTGATTTAATCTGATTGCCCTAGATTTTTCCTGGGACAATTACAAAGTTTTTGAGAAAAGGTAGCAAAAGTTATTGTTCTCTGTCTTGAATAAAAACAAACAAACAAACAAACAATTAAAAAACTAGCCTCTAGCATCAATCCCTGTTTATTAAAAGAAATAATAAATATTTTAAATATTGTAAATCTTTTATAATCTTTGAATAATTTTGTTG
>NC_140297.1:131827415-132098991 GCF_964211825.1 Aythya ferina
TCACAGAATCATGGAATCATTAAGGTTGGAAACTACCAACATTACAACTAAACCATCTTCCAAAGTCCCTTTCCTTAGGGACCTTAGTCCAATCTTTCCTTAAACACCCCAGGGACGGTGATGCCACCATCTCCCTAGGCAACCCATTTGAATGCCCGACTACTCTTTCTGAGAAGCAATGTCTCCTAATTTCCAACCTAAGCCTCTCCTGGTGCAACTTGAGGCCATTCCCTCTAGTCCTGTCACTAGTTATCTGCAAGAAGAGGCTAAACCCAGCTCCCCACACCTTCCTTTCAGGTAGTTGTAGAGAGCAATAACGTCTCTCCTGAGCCTCCTCTTCTCCAGACTAAACAACTTCAGTTCCCTCAGCTGCTCCTCATAAGATTTGTGTTCCAGGCCCTTCACCGGCTTCTTGGCCCTTCTCTGGACATGCTCCAGGGCCTCAATGTCTTTCTTGTACTGAGAGGCTCTAAACTGAACATGGTGAAGCTTTGAGAGTGCTCCGTTTCCTAGAAAACAACTCGTCATCCTCCAAGTTGTCTTTGTTCATCTACTGTCTTCTGTTCCTTTTCTCCCCTCTGACAGAACCATTCTTAAGCAAAGAAAAACATTTGGCAAACACACCCTTTCATGACTGGAATGAGATGGGTTCCCTAATTCCACAAGCACAAAACTAAGGCACAAGGCCTATTTTCAGAAAAACTTCAGAACTTGTCAGCTTCCTGAGCACTTCTGTTTTTTTCTGGCCACCTCAGGGGCACTAGGATCTACCATGTAACCTGTCCTGTCCTCACCTGCGTCACTGCTGCACCACTTCGTCCGGAAACATACTCCTTTTTGGGAGGCTAAATTACTTATTCCTTTTTTTTTTTTTTTTTTTTTTTTTTTTTTTTGTCATTCTTTTTTCCCTTTGACTTCTTACTTCCTATTTTCATTTGAAATACTTTTCCCATCTCTATTTCCTAAAGTCATAGGCAATAAATAATGTCATTAATAGCGGCACACAATTATCATTTGTTTCTGGAGTTAACATCCCAGGTACCTTGGCAGGTAGTTTCATTATGAATGGGGGTATCGGACTTACAGTTTCAGGCACTAAAAGTATTCTTTGCTAACATTAAAGGCAAACATCCTATACCACTTTTTCAGCAGTAGACCTCTGAATATGCATTACTTAAAATAAAATAAAATAAAATTATTTGTAGCTTACAGGTTTTAAGTCTTTTTGTTTAAACTGCTGTCAAGGACAGTGTAATAACCCCTGCTGGATATGCTTGGGATCCATGTATGCATTTGTTTGTTAAATATAAGGTAAATAGCTTGTTTCTCATGAGCCTTTAAATAACATTTCATGACAAGAAATAAATTTGAATATGCAGTTGGTAAAGCACTTCAAGAAAAGTCCCATTATTATGTTCTGCATTGTTCAAGTCTCCATCCCATCCAGGCAAATACATATGATAAGTGTTAATTATAACAGGAATGTTAATATTCCACTGTAAAGAGATACTTCTTGTTCTCAAAGTTACCATCAGTTGTAGTGAGCTTTAGCAACAAATCGGAGAGGTTTTTTTTTACCTGCTTCTGGCATAAAAGTAACAAAAAAGCTGTGGAAACAGGACAAAGATATTCTATGTTATCTGTGCCCCCCTCATTATATTTGACATGCCCATCCTAAAATACCAGTTCCTGAGCTAGAGAAACATCAGATTCACAGATAATAATTTTTTTTATCTCTTAAGTGGACACAGCTTTTTAAGAGGACACTTTTAGGTAATGCTTGTAGAGTCTCATTTACATCTTTCTCTTTCTATGGGGTAGAGAAGGGAATACAGGAAATCAGAAATAGGTAAATCTATTATCCTGTGCCTTAGTATCAGTTCACATTAATTACAAGGTTACATTTATAAGCTATTCTATTGAGACGTTTTATCACTTTGAAGCCAAATGAAACATTCCACACATTTTTTGAATCAGCTAAGATAAAAGGAGTATATACTAACTGTCAGTATCCAGCTCAGGACACTTCCATCTCAGCCAAAACTTTGAATGTTATCACTTAAAAGCTTATTCTTCTTTGGGTTACATCTTTTTAATTGATTTTACTGTATTTCACATCTATGTGTTTTTCATTTCTTTTCAAGTTTCCTCATTTTCTATTCCTATTATCCTTTCAGTCAAGTCTCTTTGTATTCCCACATATAGTTCAGAGTTTTAAAGACACTTTTCTCCAGTTCTTTGCACTTTTATTAGTATATAGTCAAATGGTGATGAGAGATCTTATTATTACTATTTCATACTGCTCATTGCCATGAGACTAATTTTATTTCTCTCATGAAACTTCAAACAATACATTCTACCCCTTTATATTTAGATCAGATGGTGAGAATTTATTATAAGAAAGGATTAGTATCACTGAATATCCATTACAAAGTTTGTTTTGTGAAAGTTGTACTTGGACTTTAATATAGTATCTAACCTCAAATGCCACAATAGACAACATTCAAAATGGAGGTTATTGAGTATAACTCTGCTGAACTAAATTAAGCTGAATCTGCTTATACTGGAGCTCATTCTATTCTGAAACTGAAATATGAACATGAAAATGCATCAGATAAAACACTAGTGTCCTGTTAATGAAGCTTAATGGCAACTGTTCATCTAATGTTCTAGATAAACATCACACACATTGCCAAAAGCAAATCTAATTAGATATGTGAAGAATTCCTTTAGCTCTGTTCTCACTTACTGAAATGTAATAAATGAGGGTAGATCTATGTCAATTTGCTATATTAGTTTTTAAGCTGTCTTCAGAATGCATCAGTCTGAAGTGAAAAATAAAAAACACAAAAAGCTGTGGATATCCATGGAATATTAAATGCCTCATTTTCTGTATCAGGTCATTACTGAAATCTTTATTAATAGCTGCATATTTGAATTGAGCCTTCTTATGTGTATTGTATGCATATTTAAATCTGAAAAACATGAAAAAAGATATATATATATATACATAAGCTTTGTATACACCATGCAGTCATTTGGTCATATCTGATTACCCCATACAATTAATTAGAACTAAATGCTGGCTCATATTCATCATTTATCAGAAGTTATTTGAATAACAAAGAGGATAAAATACAGAACTGCATCAAGAAGCAGAATGGGCATTCAGTCTGGAAAATACAACTGCTCATTAGAGCCATATTAGGTCATGGCTGCATGAAGGGTATTTAAAATGCAGAAGAATTTGAATGAATAACAAAGTGTTTTTGGAAGCTGATTTTATAAATCAAGATAATTGTTCTTCTAAATAAAAGAAATCAAAAGTTCCACAGACTTGGTATATAATTCATGCTTCAGCCAATTTAAATTTACTTCTGGAAATAGCATGATCACCCTCCAAACAATTTTTAAAAAGCATGCATACAACAAACAGTGGCAGACTTGCAACAAGGCATGGAAATGTGTGCATGAGCATTGACTTAAAAATGAATGGGCTTACAAAATTGCTTCAAATATATCCTGGGCAAATTCAGCTCCTGAGGATGTCAAAAACTGAAGCACTGGTCAAAAATCAAGCAATTCTGTAGAATGGGCTAGGGACCAACAGTAAATTGCAAAGCTGTTCACAGAGAAAAACAAAACTTATGCTTTTGATAGAGGTACTGGACTATGATGTCCTTCTATGCCTTTTCTATCTGAAAAAAAAAAAAAAAAAAAAAAAAGCCTTTCTGTCTGTAATTGGTGGGAATGTTGTGGAAGCATGGAAAAGACAAATTTAGCTGCAAATGCTGCATTCTTTGCATTACAGCAGAGCTTTGTGAATGTTGCCAATAAGAAATAACTACAATTTCTATTTCCAATGTCAGTTATTTGATTGATAAATAATAAATACAGATCAGGAGTACTGGGATGGCTATAAAGAAAAGAAGTAAGAATTCAGAGTCTGTGGCAAAATCAGTCAATTCTGATGGTGTCTCTCTGTCTGTCTATCTTCCCATCTGTATATTTAATATCACCTCATCTCATCTCATCTCATCTCATCTCTTCTCATCTCATTATATGTATTTCACCAAAAGTTATTCCTAGTTGTTTCCTTGCCCAAACCAAATCAGAAGATTGTCAATTTATCTTCCCTTGCGCAGTTTTAAGGAGTATAAAACCATCCTCTGTTCTTGAAGATTGCCATTTCCACAGTGGGCCAAGGCTGACATTACCTTTTCATATTCTCCTAGGATAAATCTTTATATAAAACGGATTTTTCTTTCTTCTGTGATTGTCTAAAGTGGCCTCAGCTACCTTCTACTCTGTCTAGTAGACAAAGCAGAGTATGGTTTCCTTCTCCCCAGCTGAAATCACTACAACTTTCTGGAGATATTTTAAGAAGATATTTTGTCTTGCTTTGAACTGCCTTGCATTGCAGGTCTATTGTTAATCCCAGTGCTTCTCCAGCACCTTTATTTCATGTCAGTGGAATGCTTCATGCCTCAGAAAAACATGTTTGTGATTTTATTTATTTATTTATTTATTTATTAAGCATTTCTAACTATTTATTGTTATTATGATTACCTGAAAAGCAGTAGTAAGGTATTTTAAATTTTATGCATTTTAAAAAGATTTATTTTCACTTTGTTAGATATGCAGCATTCATCCCTCTTTGAATGCTAAGCTGCACAACAGTGAAACTGTGAAGGGAGGCTGTAAAACATGAAAACACACTGCATTCTGCTAGAGAGTAGAAAGTAGTTTACATTTGAGACATAGAACACTGTTACAATTATTTGATTTATTAGGTATTCTGTCTTAAACTTTTCTTCCGTGGTAGGAAAAGTAAATGAGTTTATGTTTACTTGAGTATATAAATCTGATGTAATTACCTCAAATAAAATAATAAGGGTAATTTGCCCCAAATAATATTGCAAGCTTTACTTGCTAATTTGATCTAATTTGATTTTAGTTAATACATTAATGTCGTGTATGAGCTCTGGGATAAACAGTGTCTGAGTTTTTTCTGATTTTTTTTTTTTTCCAGTCAATCCACTTGTTTCATGAACATACCATAGCCCCCTTAGGCATCTGTAATTTAAAACTAAATGTTTTCCTTATTGGTACCCTGCTGACTTTCAGTTTCTGCTAGCCCCAAATGAAATGTCAAAATATAGCCAAGTCCCTGTAGATCAGTCTAGTGCCAAATAATTAGTGCAGAAATTTTATTCTAAAAATGTGTCTTTATTCAAGTCTTTGCATTCAAAGACATTTAACAAAGTACTGAAGAGACTTTTATAGACTTTTATATATTGCCACAGGGATCGTAATTTTTTTTTTTTTTTTTTTTTTTTTTGACTCTCAGAATGAGTCTCCTTTGTAAAATAAAATAATGTTGTAGATCTGGAATGATCTATCTAATATTTTTTTTTTTTACCGAAATTATAAATCATATATTACGAGGAACTAAGTGAAACAGTATATTGAAGTAGGTGAGCAATTTTATAGAGGAAATTAAGAGACATGGTATTATTTTGGGAAGATAAAATATTTTTTATCAATGCTAGAATAGTCTTGCTAAAAGTTCTAAATTATGAACACCTTTTATGCTCATAAAATAAATTATGATCTTTTATGCTTAAAAATTTTAATTTTGAGTAAAAGACAATGAAAGCACCATATATACTGGTGCTGATTCTCTGGTCTATGAAGAACAAAAAAGGCAGAAAAAAAATAAATCTTCATATGTACATCTTATAGTTTTAATAAACTGTCAAGTCACATGCTTTTGAAACAACATAAGAAATTGTACAGGCAAGCAATAATTGGGAAATAAATTGCATACATTTTTTTTTAATATATATATTTTTAATAGCTAAATAACCCAGGAAGAAGTTATATCTTTAAAATGCTTTATACAGTCATCTTAGTTAATATCAATGTGTGGGATAGCAAATATCTCACTGCTTTTTGAAATGCTCCCCTTAAAAGCAAACCCAGGGACCAAGTTTTCACCATGATACTCAGGTTTCTCCAAACATTTTGCCCTGTGGAAGGTGTTCTCAGATCTGATGTTTGGAAATCCTACCCACATGAAGAAAAAAAAGGTGTAGAAAGCACTTGAGACACTTGCCATGACTTCCAGAAGTCCTACACAGTGACCGGAACAATTGGAGGTATATCTGGAACAGTTGGAGGTATATATAGAAATTTCAGATTTTTCACCATTAAGGATGTTAGTCCTATTGTGCAGAAAGAACTTGAGAATGGCACAGATAGACTAATGCATTTAATATGTATCTAGGTTTCTGAGCATGAAGACACCAGAGGTCTAAAACACAGTGCCTTGATATTAGTTTTTGTTTGTTTGTTTGTTTGTTTGTTTGTTTTCATCTGAAAGGTGTTTCTTTTTCTTTTCTTGGAACAATGTTTTTGCATATATTTTTTTTTTCTCTCCAAACATCTTGAAGCTTTACACTTAAGGCCATCCTTTTATGATATTTACTTATCACTTAGACTGAGGAGTGAGAAAGGAAGGTCAATAAAAATAGCATCGTAGAACAAAACTAAAACACTTACAAATAAATATCCTGTAAAGCACTTCTTGTGTGGTATCGAGTGGTAGGAAGGAATCTAAATCTAAAATTTTCAGTGTTATCATGTCCTCTTCAAAACTTTAGATTATCAAATTTGAAGTAAAACTTATCCTAATGAAGATTATTTTTTTAATAAATTCCCTGCTATTTTTTTAACATATAAATTTGGTATTTTAAAAAGTGTATAATAGTGTTTAACCTATTGACCCCAAAGCATTTAAACTTGATAAACCTGCCTCACACAGTGGTGTAGCAGGTAAGCGTGGCTTAACTTATTCTACCCAAGAAAACTACAGCATCAAGCAGTTGAGTAAGTTGACAGTGGTTAGTAGCCAATCCATCATAACATAGAAAATAGAACACAAAACTACATCTGTACTCATTTCATTGGAACAGGTTGCCCAGGGAAGTGGTGGAATCACTGTCCCTGGGGGTGTTTAAGGAAAGGTTGGATGTGGTACTTAGGGACATGGTTTAGTGGGTAACATTGGTGGTAGGGGGACTTTTGGATGAGATTATCTTGGAGGTCTTTTCCAACTTTAATGATTCTATGATTCTATGATACTGGCCAACAGGGCCAGATGTGGGCCTGAGCATTGAAATGACAGGTTTTTTTTGTTCCAACATTAGTGGGATTGCTTGCATAACTTATTGGAGCCCTTGATAACTAAAGCATGTCACTATTAAATTACATTTATCTACTATGTTGTTGAAATTGCTATTATTTCCAGTCTTTGTCCAAATTCAGAAATATTGTATCTACCTTGTATCTAAAAAATTGTATCTATCTAAGTAGAGGCTTTTCTAAGCCTCTACTTGCATCCAATTAAGCCAATTATAAATAGGCTTAATATGCATTTCAGGTCTTGATACCTGTAAGATGCAATTCATGTTCATCCCTTACAGAATGTGTATGTGAAGCTTAAAGAATCAAAATTTCAAAAAGCTGTATTCAGAAGGCAAAGATTAGCAAGTCTCATTAGTGTATTCATCATGGTTGGTGAATTGTACTCTTGAGAGCTGATACGTTATTTCAAGTGCTGAGTTAACTAAAAATGTGACTATATATCACACATTTATTTTAGTGATTGTGCTAAAGAAGAGAAGTAGTGAGGGTAGTTGAAATTCTACTATACCTCATAGAGAAGAAATAGCTTTGAATTCGGTCCCCCCCCCCCACTTTATAAAAGCAATGAAAACCTGTAAATTAGTCACAGGGTCTCCTGATGTTGCTAAAGCATATTATTAGTTTCAAAAACAAACAAACAAACAAACAAACAAACAAAAAAAACAACAAAACAAAACAAAACAAACAAACAAACAAAAAAAAAACAACACCAGAAAACCAACTATTTTAAAAGATAAAATGTCATAATCTCTTGTTTATCCTGCTTTCATATCAATATAAAGAATGGAAGTTAGTAGATAATTCAGCGACATCCACTGCTTGATTTAGAAACAAAGTTCCATAGTCATGCCAAACAACTATTCTTGTGCAAAAACATTTATAAAAAAAGAGAGTCATATGTTTTGAACATTTTTTTATTTTTTTTTAAAGCAGATGTGACTTTCTTTTCAGGAATAAAACTGGAGTTACATTTCTGAAAGTGTTATAAATATGCAATATTTTCCAGTAATCTAAGTCTGCCTATTTTGAATCTGGATTTCTGCACCATTCTGACAAACCTTAAGGATGGCTGTCATCAATTTGGACTTAATACAGTAAAAGAAAGTATCTTCTGTAATCATTATATTCTGAACTGCCTGAACTACAGACAGTGCAGTACTTTTTCTGGCCCTCAGAAAATATCCTGACAACTGGTTACAGGGTCATCTTATTTGATTTTCTTTCAGATCCGTGACTACTAATTTTTTGTCCACGCATTTGGGCAGTTTTAGGAGAAATGGTTACCATTCTTGTTCAAGCTCCTCCATAGCCCAGATCTTTTATGTCTTATTTAAATGATATTTAACAAGAACAATTACGCAAAAAGATGGATTATGTCAATCCTTTGGTTTTGGAATAAAAATTCCTATGCCATCAATTTGTGCTGCACAGAAGCTGTCAGTGTGCTGACAGCAAACCCATTGGATACTGCTTGGGCTTTGGGCAGAGTAGAGGTTTCTCTCCTTTCTGCATATGAATTGAAACAGATTTTAAATATGGATTAGGTATAAATCTCTCCAGAATGTTGCTCCTTTCATATTGAACCTAGTGAGATGTGGAGCCTCTACAGTTTGATGACAGTAGTGTTACTAGGGGAAGAGGTCTCTGGGTAACTGAGTAGGCTGCTCCTTATGCTTGAACATCAAAATTACACAGAATTCTTTTTTTCAGGCATCAAAATAGAGTTTGTACATCTTGTTCTATGTGACATTCCCAAGGCTGTGACTAATATGTGGTAAAGAAAAGCTCAGTGAAACTTGGCTAATTCCCTAACCTTGGGCCCTTTCATCTTCATGTTTCTAGTGTTAACACAGCAGTAATTGCCTGAAGGATGATGTTTACAGTGATGCAAATATCTTAAAGATATTTTTTCTCTTTTCTTTCATTTCAGTACAAATGACTGAGAATGACTGACCCGCTTATGTTAAGATGGAAAGACTAGAGTCTTCTGAACTCATACCGTTATAAAGAGCACCATCTTCTAATAGCTCAGTATCAAATATATATAGCTTCAGCATGCAATGCACTTGGTTTTGATAGGTTTCCATTAATAAACCCTACATGTCTTCTCTTTCCATAGCTTTTCCTCTTCTCCTTCTTAATTCCCCTTTTCTTGCCCTCACCCCATAGACACGTGCATGCACTTTCCTAAGAAGATCACAGCATTTAGACTGAGACTACTTTATATTCATCTGGACCTGATTAGAGTCAACATTTTCAAAGGAGACAAATGGGGGGAAAAGTAGGCATTAAGAAACACACCACTGACTTGTGTAAAGTTTTAAACAGATAGGGAAATGTGCAGAAAACTGAAGCATGAAATGTAATGTTAAGTGGAAGGAAATATCTTGATTTTATTGTCAAATCCTCATGCTACTTAGCAGCAAAAAAAGAAAGAGGTCTAAAAATAAACTGTTGTCACAGGGCTACAGAAGATATATAGGAAAGAATGACTTGCATCAAGCTTGGTCCAGGAAAATAAATAAATAAATAAATAAAATAAGGCCATTAATGAAGATGGGGGCAGTCATCAGAAAACATCTGACATTAATTTTTATGAAGCAGTTAAAATTCTGACTGCAGCTCCAGATTTGCATGTGAACTATGACCAATCATTCACTCTGAAAACAATATGAGATAAATTTACAATTTAGCTTGTGATATGTATAGCTCAATACAAATGAATCAAACAATATGCAATAAATTTCATGGACTGTTAAGTTTTAGTTCTGGAGATGTAAATCACAGGTAGGATCATATTACAGTGGGAGATAGCATTGGTTTGATAAAACACTAAAATAGAAAGTCAGATCTTGTTCTGAATATCCAGGATTCAGGAGAGTGAAAAACGCAATAGAGAGATAAAAAACCATGGGGGAGAAAAGCTTATTGCCTTAAAGAAACTCCCAGAAACAGCAGCAGTGAAACCACCTGTTTAACCCCCATGAAGAGACTATACACTTAATCACTGAGCTCCACTTGGAGACGAAAAATTCTGATGAAAAATTCTGAAAGTCTGTGGAGACACAGTGCACAAGTGTAGCCTACATGATTTCTTTCAACCTCAACTAGTTCTGTCATAGGAACACAAAAATATTTTATTCTCTTGTCTTGAAACAGTTATGGATTTTGATGTCATGGCAATGACATCTATATTTTTCTCACTATCAGGAGAAGGTCAGACAAGTCATAAAGCAAAATGAGTTTATATTTCCAGTATACTCAACTAAGCTCTTGTGAAGATCCTTATTTTACTTATATTTACATAAGATTTTGAAATAATGCAAATGCCACAGTAAATTTAGAGTTTAATTCAGATAATGATTCTGTGGAAATGGAATGGATATCCATGGATATGGATATGGTGAGGGGTCTGGAGAACAAGTCTTACGAGGAGCAGCTGAGGGAGCTGGGCTTGTTCAGCCTGGAGAAAAGGAGGCTCAGGGGCAACCTTATTGCTCTCTACAAGTACCTTAAAGGAGGCTGTAGTGAGGTGGGGGTTGGTCTATTTTCCCACGTGCCTGGTGACAGGACGAGGGGGAATGGGCTAAAGTTGTGCCAGGGGAGTTTTAGGTTAGATGTTAGGAAAAACTTCTTTACTGAGAGGGTTGTTAGACATTGGAACGGGCTGCCCAGGGAAGTGGTGGAGTCACCATCCCTGGAAGTCTTTAAAAGACGTTTAGATGTAGAGCTTAGTGATATGGTCTAGTGGAGAACTTGTTAGTGTTAGGTCAGAGGTTGGACTCGATGATCTTGAAGTCTCTTCCAACCTAGAAATTCTGTGATTCTGTGATTCTGTGATATTGTCTGTGTGAATGTAATTGTGACTTCTCTTATAAGGCTTCAAAAGTGAGACTTTTGCGGCCACCCAGGCCTTGCAAAAAATGGTGTGGCTCATTGGAGGTGAAGGTCTTTGTTAAACATCTTGACACAAAAGTGATGTTTTGTTCAACATCATTGATGACCTTGATGAGGGAATAGTGTCTGCCCTCAGCAAGTACGCTGATGACACAAAGCTGGGAGGAGTGGCTGACATGCCAGAAGGCTGTGCTGCCATTCAGCAAGACCTGGACGGGCTAGAGAGAGAGGTAGGAAGAAAGAAAATTAGGTTTATTAAGAGCAAGTGTCCTGCACCTGGGAAGGAACAACCACATGTATCAGTACAGGCTGGGGGATGACCTGCTGGAGAGGAGCTCTGAGAAGGACCTGGGGGTCCTGGTGAATGACAGGTTGACCATGAGCCAGTGGTGTGCCCTGGTGGCCAAGAGGGCTAATGGGATCCTGGCATGCATTAAAAGGAGTGTGGCCAGCAGGTCAAGGGGGGTGATCCTCCCCCTCTACTCTGCCCTGGTCAGGCCTCACCTGGAGTGCTGTGTCCAGTTCTGGGCTCACTGGTACAAAAAAGACAGGGATCTCCTGGAAAGAGTCCAGTGGAGGGCCACAAAGATGATATGGGGCCTGGAGCATTTTTCCTATAAGGAAAGACTGAGAGACCTGGATCTGTTCAGTCTTGAGAAAAGAAGACAGACATTATCAATGTTTACAAATATCTTAAGTGTGGAAAACAAAGGGATATGGTCAACCTCTTTTCAGTGGTTTGTGGGGACAGGACAAGGGGCAATCGTCATGAAAGGATCACAGAAAGTTCTGCACCAACATGCAAAAGAACTTCTTCACAGTGAGGGTGACGGAGCATTGGAACAGGCTGCCCAGGAAGGTTGTGGAGTCTCCTTCTCTGGAGGTATTCAAGGCCCGTCTGGATACCTACCTGGGCAACCTACTCTAGGGAACCTGCTTTGGCAGGGGGGTTAGACCTGATGATCTCTGGAGGTCCCTTCCAACCCCTACAGTTCTGTGATTATGTGAATTTTTGTTTTTTCCCTGTTTATATCTGAACAAGTAAACTTCACTGAAGGGGACTGGAGGACTAATCTCCCCATCAGCATAGTAAAAAAGGAATACAGCACTGAAAAACTGAGGAAAGAACTGAATATTTCATACAAAGAGAGTCATTGCCCCAGTGACTCAAAATGATAACTAATTTTCAAGCAGTTACCTAGATCAGTTCTGATTATACTGGCCTAACTGTTGTTAAGAATAAATATAAAACATTTTACGAAGAGAGAGAATTGAAAATGAATTTTAAGGGTCAGAAACTAAGAAAACTTATAGGAGCCATGAACAGAAAGAGGGGGGAAAAGACCATAAAAAGAAGAAGAAAGGAGATGAAACATATATTTAGAGATTTATACTCAAGAGCCTACCAAATGTGTCTCTTTCATCACACAGTGATAAATCTACTGACCACTATCTTTGTATAAAAACAAATCAGCAGCTGTGCCTCTATGCCTATCATTAGAGAACTCTCTCTGATGTTCTCAGAAACAAGTCATTTAGCCTGCCTTGAGCAAATGTCTCATTAATAATCTTACTTCTTTGTTTTTGTTGGTTCATTAAGTTCATGCATGCATAAAGCTGCTGCTGCTGCAGATAATGTGCAGAGAGCCCTTAAAAACCAAGGCCTTTCAAACTGTTATAACATTTATTAATTCAGGAAAACACTATAGATTTCTAAAATCTTCAACCAAGGTAATTAATTAGTTGATTTAGTTGATTTTTTTTTTCCACAACATGTTAATTTACTTCTCATATTTTCTGTTTGAAATAAATTCTTTGCTGTCAAGACTTTTTTTTTTTTTTTTTTTTTTTTTTTTTTTTTTTTTTTAGCAGATGTTCTTCTCTGTTCTTTCTCCACTTATTTTAATTTTTACCAGGAGTAAAATGGATGCCAGGGTACATCCCTGTGCATGGCTGTGCAAGTCCCTGCTTTCTTTCTTTCAACTGCACTCAGAAAATAAAACAACTGGAGGGTTGTAGCCAGCATTTAAAAATGCTTCATTATTTGTTGCATTACAAAATAGAATCAAAATATTTTCTTTGCTTCTCTATCTGGCACAAAAGAAAATACCTCATTGAAGATATTAAGAGAAAAAAAAAAAAAAAAAAAAAAGAGGATAAAAACTACTCTTCTGAGAGAGTAATCTAGCCTGCTAATCTGTAGGAGCACTCTGCAGAAGTACTTTCAGTCCCTCCTGCAGACTCTGTCACATTTTCGCACTTTGAATAAATTGCTAGATCTTTGCTAGTGCAGATTCTAGAATCCATCAATGAGGCAAATGGCCTAACAACCAGGATGGAATCATTTATGCAACCTGGCATAATGAAAATTCAAGCCTTTTTTTTTTTTTTTTTTTACAAAGAGGAAATGTATAAGTGGGGACTGAAACGTCTGCCTCAGAATACCTAAATAGTTATTTATTAAGACATTCATGTGAAAAGTAAAATATATGAGTTCAAATTCTGGTCCTCTGTCAAGCAGAGGCTTTGGACTTGGATTATCTTTTCTCTTTTTACAAATGTTGATTTTTTATTTGACAGTCTGTTACTTGTCTATCACTGTACCTCTTGATATCCTTTTCATTTGCACAGATGTTGTCTCTACAAATGTAAAGTTGTGAGCTTGAATCTGCCCAGAAATGACAATTCCATGTCTCTGCTTTGTCTACATCCCTAATTGTGAGGTGATTGTCCTCATCAAGTAATGGACCAATGTTTTCTCTGGTCCTCCTTGTGTTGTTAACATATTAAACAAAGGCCCTGTAATTGCCTGTTTCTGTGCTCCTAAGAGGTGGTACATAAAAAATGACCAGCAATGATGTCTTCAAAAGCAGTTTCCCAGAGAACCTTACTAACTAGTTCCCTGAGCAGCTTGAGGTCTGCTGTCCCCATATCCAGGTTTGAAGTTTTGGTGGCTGTTTTCTTCCTACCACCAAAATTTTGTTTGCAACTGTTTCATGGTCACTATGGCTGATTTAGCCTGTCTGTGTAGCCAGCTTACTGCTGCTTACCTTTTGAGTTGCTGGTACCACATTTATTTTATGGTTTGTCTTTAAATTTAAATTTGTCTCTAAATATTTCTAACAATAAAATTATTCAACAAATTCAACCTAAATTCAAAAAGCTTTTAGTTGTACAGAAGTCATTTTTGGTGACTTTCAGTGTTCAAAAACCAGACCAAAACATCAGATGTAGTGCTAAATGCTGCTCAGACAAAGTTATGAGACAAGCTGTTATGAGCAAGATAGAAAAGGGAAAGACTGGAGGAAGAAAGAAATTGAGGTAGATCAAACTAAATAAAACTTCATAGTACAGTTGTAGCTAGCTCATAGCATTTGATGCATTTTACCTGATTGTGTAGATAGGTAGGTTCTTGAACATAACACAATTTTTATGAGTTCACACTACCTCATCTTCTGCTCTGTTAGTGTTAGCTGAACAGAACATAGTTAGTTAATTTCTACCAGAACAAAATTGTCATTTAATTGTGTTTCTGGCAGACTGTAGTTGGGACTCCTCAGCAGCATGTCAGGGGAACTAGGAACATTAGGGAAAACCCAAGCCCTCTCACACTGCCCAGAAAGAGCATTGACACTGATATTGACACCATCAATATTTAGATTACTCAACTGTTGTTATACTATTTTTTTCAAATCATATTATAAATTAATTATTAATTGAATAATATTTTGTTCAAGTATTACTAATAACTTTAATAATTTGATATATTTGTACTGTAAGTCCAAAAGTCCTGTAAAGGGATCGAACCACATAAGATTCCCTGCATTGTACCAGACCTCAGTAAATATTCTATGTGGATAGCTTTAGTAGAGGTTACTTTTAACGTTCAGACTACTTGCTTGGCACTTCCTCCTCTCCTCCTTTCCAAGTGGGAATTTTGCATAACAATTTCAAAAATATCTGAGCTCTCTGAAGATTTAAATATCTGTCCTACTGATTTAAATACAATTTCAGCTCCTAAATCAGCTAACCAATTTTTGGAAAGCTGCCATTTTTTTTATTTTTTTTTTCCCCTCCATGTGTTTTTAAGTTATATTGTGCTACCAAAAGAAAGGGAAAATTAATGATGCTTGTAGTTTAAAATAAAATAAAAATAAATCCTGAAAATAACACCTTGGAATTTGAATGGTGGGGTTGGTTCTCATTATTTCAGCCGTTCTTGCTCTTTTGACTTTTTAATCCTCACGTTCATTAAATTCAGTTGGAGTATTAGACAAAAAAAAATTGTGTTCTGATTTTCTAATTTACCACTTCACCAGTGCAGACTTCATAGACTCACTGTCTTCAAAGTAATGGAGTGGAATTCAATATATATTTTCCTTTGAAAGAAATATAAATAGCATGAAAACTGTATTTTGCTTGTATTGAGGCTGAGGCTAAGATTCCAAAATCCTGAATAAGTAATGTAGTTTCTTATTACCAATTCAGAAGAGACATATGGTGTGGCAAGACTCCTGGATTTAAAACTATGTAAAGTGCTTTTAAAAAAGGGTATGAAAATATGTAAGACTTAATAAATATCTACAGAGAAGTAAGAATGCAGTCTTAAGCATTTAGTTCAGCATATGTATCGATTTTGTGCATGCTACGTGATGAACAGATTCTGTAGAAAGCTATAGGCACAGGATCTCTCACGCTGTACAAGTTCAGGACACAGTATATTGGAGAGTTTAGCAGCAGGTAAATCTTCCAGTACTGTGGTTCAAAACTTACTTGTAGTAACTTCTGAAGTAAGTTACTTCAAAACTTACTGGTAGTTACATGCAACCAGGTAGCACCCTTACCGTGAAGGTCTGTGTCTTTCTGGTGTTTGTTACTCTTTTTATTAGCTACATAGATTAGCTAAGCAGAAAGACAGATCAAGGGAGAGAAGAAATCAAGCAAAAAGGCAGAGACCTAGACAAATGTAGAGTTGTGGCAAGACAGCACAGTCAAACAACAACAACAACAACAAAAAAACAACAAACAAAACAAAACAAACAAACATACAAACACATACACACACACAAAAACAACCTCCAGACAGCACAAGCATTTGGATGACCAGACATATTGAATTTGAAGAAAACTGATATCTTCAGTTCTGCTGAGTTGGTTTATTTTCCATCTATACTCCCAGCCTAAAAACCAAACCAAAGGAAACCAAACCAAACCAAGCCAAAACAAACCAAATCAAACCAAACAAAACCTGATGGGTGCTATTTCTCAGGTTTAGATTTCAGACCCAGACAACCTAGGAAAGATAAACAATATAGAAGCACATACATGGAGGTCCTTATTGGCCTGTCTCAAGTGAACAGGATCATAGAATCACAGAATGGTTTGGGTTGCAAGGAACCTTAAAAATCACCTAGTTCCAACCCCCTGCCATGGGACCACCATGGGACACCACCCTCTAGACCAGATTGCTCAAAGCCCCATCCAACCTGGTCTTGAACACCTCCAGGGATGGGACAGCCACAGCTTCTCTGGGCAACCTGGGCCAGCGCCTCACTGTCTTTATAAGCGAAGAATTTCTTCCATATGTCTAATTTAAAGCTACAATATTTTAGTTTAAAGTCATCTCCCTTTGCCCTCTAGCTATGGTCCCTGATAAGGATTCTCTCCCCATCTTTCTTGTAGGTCTCTTTTAAATACTGGAAGGCCGGAAGGCCGCTATAACGTTTCTTTGGAGCCTTCTCTTCTCTAGACTGAACAATCCTAACTTTCTCAGCCTTTCTACATAGGAGAGGTGCTCTAGACCTCTGGTTATCTTTGTGACTCTCCTCTGGACCTGATGTAACAGGCAACTGACTAAAATAAATTCATTTGTGTCTCACAATGGTACAAAGCAACCATTCAGTGTTGTACAATGATCAGAATCTCCCAAAGGAAAATGAATTTAAGTTCTGTTCTCTGATGCTTTTCAGTGAGAAAGCTTCTGGGTGTACTTCTGAGGTTCTTAATCATCTGCAGTGTGGAAGTCCCTCAAGACCTTAGTAATAATCATAATTCATTGTGAAGTTTTATTCTGCTTCAGTTGTGTTTTGGGGTAAAGTTTAATTAAAAGATAGATGCAAGATCTAGACATTAGAATAAATAATTTGAGGGTGATGGTGAGGTGGGAATAAGGATATTTCAAAATGAACAATATCATCTGAAACAAACAGAAACTCCTCTCCAGTAATGGAGAAGAGTGAGGTCTAATACACTGTGACATGTGACATGATTTATTTAATGGAGTCTCCATTGCTTGAGTGATTTCAAACCAAATTTAGCAGGAGAAACAACACTATGCTATAGCACAAAGCTAGCAAGTGACAGACAATATTATGTGGATTTTTATGTCTTCATTTCTAAGGAGTATGCAACGAGTAAAAACCAGTGTCATTATTTTCAAAACACCATGGGAAAAACTAGAAAAAGTCCGTATTTTCCTTTTCTTACTCCCTTGAGAGTCCTATTGCCATCATCAGAAAAAATAAAGCAAGCAGTGTGTAATTCATCTGTTTAGAAACATACTGTAACTTTGGGAAATTATTCCATATATTCAAGTGCCTACTAATTGCAGTCACAGTTGCTTCTTTCAGCAAATCAACATAATTTAGTACTAGATATTGAAATTTTCACTATGACCTCATCTGCCACTCCATCCTCAAAAAATATTTGCTTTAAAAGTCTTCAGGAGCATGCTTTTTCTGCTTAATGAGGTCCATTTCAATGATGGTTGCAGAAGTAGAGGGTTAACAACAATATTGTGGTACCCTGCAGTTCACCAGTTTGGCTTTCCATCACCTGGTTTATCTACCCTAAGACCAAATTATTATCTTAAAATAAAATGAAAAGCTGCTATTATTGCTTAATGTAAGTACACTTAAAATTAGTAGTGTGCTTGGTAAGGTTAAATAAGGAGGTCTTTGATGCTAACTTCAAAAATTACATCTCTGATTTAACTAGAATAAATGAGATGGTTGCTTCTCTCTAATTAAAGTAAAAAAAAAGTATCTGTAGTACTTGGCAATTTTCTGTCACTTAACACTATATTACAGTAGCATTTATTACATTCATTATATTATAATTGCAATTACCTTACATTTACTGAGGGTCCTATCCTCTGAGAGGATATTTTCTTCATCTGGTTGAAGAAAATAATCATATTTGTTTGAAACCAAAAAGAAGCCTGTGTACCAAACTGAAGGTGAAGTCCATGGATATGCTAGATATTTCACCAGCACAACCCATTAGTCCTTGTCTCTGTTACAGAATTATGGTGATACTGCCAGCAGCTAGAAACACAGTCACTAACCGCACTCAGGGGCCCTGTTTGCAAGGACACAACTGCAGATGTGTTCTAAAACAAACAGTCCATTTTGGTTCATCCCTGAATTTTGTGTAGCCCTGTGTTTGTTTGTTTATTTATTTATTTATTTATTTATTTATTTCAGACAGACAGTGATGAGCTGTAATGGGTGACCAGCAAAGAGAAAGGGAACTCCAGCTAGTTTTACTCTTGCAGATAGCTAAAGCAGCATGGCACAGATGGGTGGCCAGCCGAGCTGAAAGTTTAAGAGAAAGAAGTTGAAGGAATATCTCAGTGAACAGTGAATAATAACTTGACTAAATGGGACATTTTATCAGAAAGGTCTTACCTTTTGTGTGTGTGTGTGACAAATGTCATTTCTTTCTTCTTCTTTCCTGGCTCTCTCATTGGTATTCATGATTTTTCCATTTTGGCTTTAAACATTAGCACTATCATGCTTTGTTGGCAAGAATACTCCCTTAACAATATATTTAAAACTTAAAAGCCTGAATAATTACTCTAAGATTATTTTTCTTTCTTAAATGGGCATCTGATTGCACAACATAGAGTACATATTGCGTTAGTTTCTTAAGTCAGTGAAGAGAAACAATTAAATGTGATCTATTACTGTGTAAATTGTGAATATTCACAATGTATAAAACAAGAGTTTTCATTTATTAGGTCTTCATGAAACCCATGAAAATTTTGAAATTCTTATTCCCCAAGACATACAGAAAGAAGATAATTACTATGAATTATTCAATTTTTGTTTGCAGTAAGAAGGAAATGGTTATAAAAGGTGAAGTGACTACTTCTGTTTGTAGATCAAATGCAGACAGAAGCAGTGAATACAAACTGCTGAATAAGTGAGCAATGCAATTATACATAGAACAAATAATTCAGGAAAGAATTATTCTACTGTTAGAACAAAAAAAAACATTGGGTCAATTCATCTATGTAAGGTCATTACATTTTGTGAGTAATATACTTTCAAAACATTCAGAGCACAGCACAGAAAACATTTGTAGTCTCACAAATCTATCCGTACTTGTTATTGTTGTAATTTACCAGACAGATCCTGCTGTTTTGCTAAGATCTCTGCCTAAGCCATTGAAATCAAAGGAAGCTTTGATTTTAATGGGAACGAGATCAAGGTTTAGCCACTCAACATGTCCTTGAGCCAAAACAAAACTTCCAAGGACGTTAATGTTGAGAGCACTGTTTTGATTGCATAATGACGCCAACAGACAAGATAGGAAAAATCATTGGGCTGCACTGAAATTGAAAGTGTACGTGTCTATTTTAAACTGCAAATACTTCATCTAACCTACTGTGCTGAGCAGTCACAAAATGAACCTATGCAGCAGCTGAATCGCTGTCCATAAAGCAAAAACAAGCAATGGAATGTTATTCTGTTCCCATAATACAGTTATTTCTATGTTACTGCAGCAATAGTAAGAAACTTACAGTACTCCAACACTGAGATGCTACATTTTTTAAATGGTTTACAGATGTATTATTCTAAAACAGCTTTTTTTTTTTTTTTTTTTTTTTTTAATCTACCTATTTATTTATTTATTTATTTTGTGAGTCAGTGAGATGCAGTCTTTACAAAACAAAATTATTCAGCAGGGTGATCAATTAGATTTATCCACCAGAACAGAGGCAAATATTGAGTAAAGCCACAGTTTTTCAAAAGATTAAAGTAGAGGCAGCTAACCTTTAAATTAAATTTCTGAATAAATGTATTTACTGTATTCTCAGTAGATGACTTTGGCTTGAGATAGCACAACATAGTTTAGAATCTGATTTTGGCAGGAAATTCTCTTTAAGGGGTATAACCCTACAAGCAGAAAAACTACAGGAACACATCTTGTTAAATTTCAAGAAAAATACTAATATTCTGCCAGAAGGTTTTATAATATGGGGATCTCCTGAAGGTGTTTCCAAAATACATATATTTTTTTTAAACTGAATTTTCTTAATTCTATTATTGCATGAGCAAAAGTAATTAGAAAATTGCATTCCCATTTTAAAATAAGGTTGGGCTAAACATTTCCATTTATATTCTTATTTTGGCAGTGACGCTGGAGGTTTTTTTTAACCTGAGTCTATATAAGATTCCCTGCACTTCCACATTGCTTAGAACCCAAGGGAACATCTGAAACTAGTTTCAGATTCAAGACTAAATTTTATGATTTAGTTTATCATTATAGTGAGACAAACAGTCCTATTCATTATAGTGAGTCAATCTATATATTTATTGGCCAGCTTATACTAAGTAACAATAAACTAAATATACTAAATATTCTCCTATATTGTTAGCTAATATTATTTATATGTTTAAATTTTATTCTACAGTTTCAAAGTTGCTTCTGTAATCCTGCTGAAATACTTCATCCACTAATAGTCAATTTTGCTTACTGAGAAAGATGATAAGAATAGATAGGAAGATATCAGAATTTAATAGTCTTTTCAAGACTTAATGATGCAAATCAGCCAATGCATCTGTGCATATTAATTCAAAGCAATCCTACAGTAATGAAATGAAAACCTGTTTTTCTAAAACAATGGTAAATGCAATTAACAGAAAATTTTAAAGGAAATTATAATCTTAGTTATTTTATTAAACAATTCATAAAATGCTGCTAAGGTATTCAGTGGGTGTAAACATCTGGTGTTTATGCTTCTTCTGCAGTACCACAGATGACTAATTATTCTCCAGGTGTCACGGAAAAAAAAATGGTTAATCACCCAGTCAATTTCACCTAATGTTCTGCAACTACGACCTGCTGTTTCCAGGTGTGTGTGTGTATTTGTGTGCGCGTGTGCACGTGTGTGCATATATATATGCATGTGTACAGGTAAGAGTATTCTGGACCTCATTCCACTTCTCCCTGGGGAGGTAAAAGGTTTAGCAATGATACGGATCCAGACTAAACACTTTGTGGCAGAGAAGTGGGATGAAAAGACATATTTAAGTTCTTTACTAACACAAACTGGAGAGAAAGAAACAAATCTCTTCTTGTTGAATCTCTTCCATAACTCACAATCCCATAAAACACGATGAAATGAAGACCTAGAATGACAATAAGATGTTGGAAAACTAGAAGATCTGACCTAATATTCATTATGATAAGTAGAACCATTACTTAATTCTTGCCCTTTACTTAATATAGTCATCACTCATGTTTGTGGGACAGCAGTTATATACCAGAAGCTATGATTAGCTATTCTCAGGCTTTTTGTCAATATTTGATGTTTTTGCACAGTTCAGAAGCTCCTTTGAATCTCCTGCAGATGTCTACCATTATGCTGTTTAATTTAACAGAGTGGGTGGATTCACTGAGCTACTGCATGGACAAATTAGGAAATGGATTTTCTCAGGATGACCTCTAAAGGACAATTATTATTCTGAGCTGATGACTTCTTTTCTTCACCTGATGTTGTGACTTGGAAATCACTGCCCTTCATATCACTTACACAGATGGATGTTATACATGGTTATTTTCAAATGAATTCTTGGAACGCTTTTTAGGTTTCACCCCTAAAAAAATACCTCACAGTAACACTGCAAAGAAAAAATAAGTTTCTCTAAAGCTCAAGGTTAATAAAGCATGTGGAAAAATTAGTATGAAAAAAGTGGTAACTAGCCAGAGAGCAAAAAGAAATCAAACAGGGTGAAGTAAAAAGATAGTTGTGGTATAAGTTGGCTGTCATTGAGCTTCATCCCATTAAAGACAAGGTTGTATGAGGCCCTGGACAATTGATCTAGTGGGTGGTGTCCCCCGGTGGTGTCCATGGCATGGAGGTTGGAACCTCCATGAGTTCTTTAAGGTCCCTTCCAACTGAAGACATTCTATGATTCTATGTTTCATCCCCAATAAATTAATATACCATTCCTCCTCAGCTGGTTCCTATTGGTTGTGCCTCTCTTGTTCCCTCATCTTTGCAGTTCCTTTTGTTCAGAAGATGTGCAGCAACATGTTCATTTAATGCCTCTTCCATTGAAAATACCTGAATTCAGATCATGTTTGCAAGGTAATCAAATGGGTGAACAGAACAACTTCAGACATGCAAACTAGGTTAAATTTATCTGTTCTGGATGACAAGGAAAATGATGCTGAAGAATCTTTCCTGTTTTTTCTCTAGAGACTAATATCTGGAATCTGTGGCTTCCTATTTTTCATACTGAGGTTAACTTGATTGAGGCTGTCTCAGTTTGGTTTGACAAGTGCAACAGTCATTCTCCCCAGTTACAGAACATAGATATATGAAAATGTATGCATGAATATATATGAAATTCTCCTGGATTATACCAGAAACATGCAAGGCCCAAATACTACAAGCCATCTCCAGAAGAGTTTAATGACTATTATATCTAAATTGACTCCTCTGGACTTCATCAATTATTTATTTTTTTCACCTTTCATATTTTGTACAATCTCTGTTACTACATTAATATTTTTGTTCTCTATATAGGATAAAACTCTTCAAGCCATTGTTTTGATGTCATGTGTGTTTGCTTTTGTTTTTACATTGATTCTTTTATTTATTTATTTTTATTATTTTTCTTCTAAATATTTCTGCCAGAAGTATTTCTTGTCATCAACTTTGCCTGCAAAGGAAATACACAGTCTGGATTCCTTACAGATAATTAGTGGATCAAATTGTAGTGACAGCTGGGGGAGGAAGGAGGTAGCCGCAAAAGAAGAGTGAGAGGTAACAGACCAACTAGGGACAGTTCATCACAGCTTTAACAGAGCAGGAATTGTGAGCAGCTCATTACTGAGCATGCCCCATGGGTGGCATTTCAGCACCCCTTCAGGAAGGTCATTTCTCTATCTGTTTTTTTGATATTGTGTTAACTGCAGTGTTCTAAATGCATTTTTTTAGTCACAGATGGACAGTTATTGCTGTAGGGTGATTATTTAAAACACTTTTTTGGGAGGAGAACTTTTGATCCAGTCATTTTTTTTATTTATTTATTTTTTTATTTTTGGATCAGTATTGTGGTTAAATCATGGACCAATTACGTGAACTTAAAGAAACTAATATACTTGTTCAACTAGACATATCTTACAGAGATGTCAGTAGAAAACTTTAATACAACAGGATTACTGACATTTTTCCTCAGTTTATTTCCGCACAGCCCCTGGGATGAGCAGAAGCCCCCTGTTAGTCCTGGGTCTGGACTTGTGCTCATGGCCAGGCTCTTTGCATGTCTGTATCTAGTGCTAACAGTGACCACTCTGTTAACTCTGCAAAGAATCAGAAAGATAGGGGAGGAAGTTGTGAGTAGCTGTGCTGATTAAACGAGGCATCAGTAGCAGGCAGTCTCAGTGTGACCTGTAGCAGATGTTGTTTTTAATACCATTCTGCTGCAACCACCACACCACACTATACTGACAACTCTGTGAGGCCCAGCCAGAGGGAATAGTAGGCTCAATACCTGAGCCATCTCCCTGCACTTGCATTGTCCAGAGCAGAGACCAGCCACAGGCTGCTTCCGAAACTACTATAACACATGAAGGCTGAACCATTTTGGAAATCTCCCTACAGCTGATCTATGTGTCTGACTTTGGCCTTGGGACAACACTGCAAGAGCATACAAGCTACATGGGGACTCCAACATCAGCAGCCTACAATGTAAGATAGGCAGATCTTGGTGTCCTAGACAGTTAGAGAAAAGCAACCATGGGTCCTTAAACCACACAATCATCTTGCAGTGAGCATCTAATTCAAACATCACTACTACATCTCCTCAGAAATAAAGTTAAGATGTGGTATTTGGCTGCCCTGTATAGTAGAAATTCTAAATACAGCCCCCTGTTTAAATAGGACAAGGCAGAAATCAAGCTTTCAAAGGATTTAAATGAAAATATAAAGTCTATTAGCAAACCTAGACCTAATGATTCTCACAGTCTGACATTAATAGTGTTAGTTTGTTGAAATTCAAGACATATTATGATATTGCCCTTCTTTTTCTCCCTCAAAAAATGCTTTAATGGCCTTTAAAACCAGCATAATCAAGCCATGATTCTATTGTCAACAGTCTGGAATAAATCTTGCTCTCTGGCATTTACTTATTAGGTAACATAGTCACGTTTCTTTCAACCGTGCTGTGAACACAGAATAAATGGCTTGTGATGTTTAGCACTCTTGGTTAAAATCCCATTTTTATGGTTCAAGAAAAGTGCTATGACCCATGCACTACAACTACTGATTTATCTGCACAGCAGCTTGGGTACAAAAACAGTTTTAAAATACTTCTGAAAACATAAAATGTGCTAAAAACAAACAACAGAAAATCACACTTTTTCTGGCACATGCAAAAATTCAGAGAAATTCCTTAGCAAAAACTTAATGCAAGTGAAACAATCGTCATCTCTGTCATCAGAGGGACAGAGGCACCCATCTGCAGACCTGATGGTTTCTACTCTGATGGTTTCACACTGACAGGCAACTGAATTCTACAACTACTCACTCACTACCCCTCCTCAAAGGGAGAGGGGGAGAAGAAAGTATGATGGAAAGAAAAGGCTCACAGGTTGAGATAAGGATAATTTAATTAAAGGGAAAAGAAAGAGTAAAAAAATAAAAATAAAAAAATAAAGTATGCAAAAAAGGCTGCATGGAAGCAAAGAGAGAGAAAAAACAATTATTCTCTACTTCCCATCAACAAGCAATGTTTGTCTATGTCCTGGGAAACGGGGCCTCAATACATGTAGCAGTTGTTCAGGAGGACAGATGTCTTCATAGTGAGAGCCCCTTCCATCTCCTTCTCTTTTCCCAGATTTTATAGCTGAGTGTGACTCCATACAATATGGAATATCCCTTTGGTTGGTTGGTTTAGGGATGCTGTGTCTGCACTGCTCAGTAATAGACAAAACATTGGTGTAATACCTGTGTTGATCTACCTGTGTTAGCTCCGTCCCAGCCAGACTCAGTACACCTATCAACTAGTTAGGTTTACTTCCTCCTCTGATTACTACCCCTGCTGTTATTCCATGAGGGTACAAACGATACTGCCAGGGGAAAACTGGACAGTATCAAAAGTGACTACATTGTTCTGAGGGCAGTACTCAAGGGAATGGGGGCCCAGGTGCTCTTCTAAATCCTGCTAGTGAGGGGAAACTGTGAGGAGAGGGGCTGTAATAGGTCAGGTCAAAAACTGTCTGCAGAACTGGTGCTGGTGACAGGGTTTTGGGTTCTATGACCATGGGACCCTGTTTGCAGAATGGCATTGGCTTGGGAGATGCAGGACTCATCCCACTAAGAAGGCCAAAGCTATTTTTGCTAGTATGACAGCTGACCTTGTAAGGAGGTCTTTAGACTAGGAATGACCTCCTGTGAGGGCAGTTGTGATAACCTTCAATCAATCTTTGCAATTGGAAGAGGTGCATGAGGACTGCAGGAAAGCAAATATCACTCCTATATTCATGGCCAGGAGGGAGAATCCAGGGAACTACAGGCCAGTCAGCCTCACTTTGATCTCTAAGAAGATAATAGGGCAATGAATCATGAAAACATGCTCAGACACATGAAAGGCAAGAAAAGGGAGGATTCTCTCTTCACCAAGGTAAAGTCATGCTTGACCAACTTAATAAACTTCTGCAATGACATAGTTGACCTGGTAGTTGTGAGGAAAGCAGTGGGTATTGTCTAAATGGACAGTAATGCCTTTTACACTGTCTTCCATAAGATCATCATAGACAAGCTGTTGAAGCTGATGAATGAGCAGACAGTGTGTTGGATCAAAACATAATTGAATAACTTAGCCCAGGGGACAGTGATCAGAGGTACAAAGTCTAGCTAGAGTGCAATAACTAGTGATGTACCCCAGGAGTCAATACTGAGTACAGTCTTGTTTAAATATTCATTAATGATCTAGATGATGCAGCAGAATGTGCTATCAGCAAATTGCACAAAAATGGGGGGAGTAGTTGATACACCAAAGTGTTGTGCTGCCATCCAGGGGGACCTGGAGAGACTGGAGAAATGGGCTAACAGGAACCTCATGAAGTTCATCAAGAGGAATTGCAAAGTCCTGCACCTGGGGAGGAAACACCCCATGCAAAAATGCTTGATGGGGTTCACCCAGCTGGAAACAGCCTGGCTAATGGCATCCTGGGCTGCATTAAAGCAAAGTATTCCCAACAGGTTGAAGGAGGTGATTGTTCCTTTCTGCCCAGCACTGGTGAGACCATATCTGGAGTACTGTGTCCAGTTTTGGGCTCCCCT
This sequence comes from Aythya ferina, assembly GCF_964211825.1. Taxonomy (NCBI): domain Eukaryota; kingdom Metazoa; phylum Chordata; class Aves; order Anseriformes; family Anatidae; genus Aythya; species Aythya ferina. Next base: position 131,854,105 of record NC_140297.1, read on the forward strand.
GTACAGGAGAGACATGGACATAATGGAGAGAGTCCGGTGAAGGATCATCAAGATAATAAAGGGTCTGGAGCACCTCTTCTATAAGGAAAGGATGAGAGAGCTGGGACTGTTCATCCTGGAGAAAAGAAGGCTCATGGGGGATCTTCTCAAAGTATATCAATACCTAAAGGGAGGCTGCAAAGTGGACAGAGCCGGGGCAGGACAAGAGAAAATGGCCACAAACTAGAACACAGGAGATTCCCTCTGAACACCAGGAAGTATTTTACTGCACAGGTTGCTCAGAGGGGCTGTGGAGGCTCCTTCCTTGGAGATCTTCAGAGGTTCCTTCCAACCTCAACCATTCTGTCATTCTGTGACTCTGTGATCTTAGAGGCACCTTGTTTGAGAAGGAACTTGGAAGCTGTAGGAACGAAGTATAGTAAAGTAATATCAAAGAACAAGTTAGTTCAGACACTCAAAGATCTGAAAAGATCAAACATAATTACATATTTAAATAAAATTTATCCTTAAAAAAAAAAAAAAAAGAGTCTGAAAAGTTTCCTTAGAGAGCTCATGCTATGGAAAGGGCTAGGAATAGACTTGCACTCTTGGCTACATCATATAACTGGATCAACATTCATCAAGCCATCCGTAACGCATGTATCTGGCATACAGTCCAACAACATGGACTGGTTCCCAGGGCCAGCCTGGTTTTGGATGCCTGAACAACTGTTGTTTTGATTCTTTTACCAAATTATAGAGCATGTGAAGCTGAGCTGTCTCACTTGCTGAGCTACCACTCTGAAAACTTCTTAACTGTGATTCAAAGCAGGGCTATATCTCATCCAGATTTTCCTGGACTCCTGGAATTTTCTGCTGAATAAACTTTGCATAGATAGGCTTGAAATCCCGATAGGTTCAGGAGTAAAACTTGAAAGCTGAGCAGACAGGAACCTTTCCCCAGAACTCCCAGTACAGGACTGCACTCTTCTACTCCATAGCCAACTTTGTACATGTTTGCTCCATCACACTCTTCATCCTCTTTTATGCAGTGGGAAATCTGTTGCTTTGAAATATATTTTGTACCATGTAGTTTCGGAAGTGAAAACCGTGTAGTGTAGGTATGTGTAAAAGCTAATTTAGAGCTACCTTGGGTATCTTTAGCAAGACAGAGTTTTACAGAAACTGCAGCAAATCTTACCTATGTGACTTAACCCAGGTTTATTGAGTCCAAATACGAGTATATGAGCTAAAAGAACTTTTCTCTAAAGCCATGCTTTTCAGCCAAGACTGAAAACCTACTTTCTACTGCTACCATGGTAATTACTTTCTCATCTCCATATCTCCCCTGACAAGCTATATAGTTCACCTTCCTCTACAGTGATTTACTCTTAAAGGAGAAAAGGGGGATGGGGGTGGGGTGGGGATGAAGAATTACAAAGCAGTCCATCCTCTTTGCTTAAACCTATGGTTAGTCCCTGACTGTGCTTGGAGAATGATGACAAGATGTTCTGCCTCTGTTCTCTTACACAAGAGGCTTCAAAGGAGACAGGGCTTTAGCCTTACCCATATGCTGGCCAGTAGACCCAGCCAGCTGAGCTGGCATTCTTCCAGGAACAGAGAGATTCTGCATTGCCCAAATTCAAGGCCATGCCCAGTAAGTTAAAACTATCCTTCAGAGATACAGCCATGCAACAAAAGCTCTCTCACAATGAGTGTTCCAAAACTTTCATTTAAAGTAATGTAGAGTTGCTGAAATTTAGACATTTTATAATACTGTGATGTTCTGGGAAGGGATTTTGTTAGTCAAAATACTATGGAAACAAGTGAAAAACTTGAAAAATAATAATGAAAGTTTTTAGATTATGGTGGAAATCACCTGTTTAAACTTTTTTTTTTTTTCTTTGTTAAAATATTAACAAGTAAGTATTGAAAGGTTTTATATACTGTATTTTATAGAATCCTATAGGTTGGAAGGGACTTTCAGAGCTCATGTAATCTGATCTCCTGCTCAGAGCAGTTCCAATTAGTACATGTTGCTCAGAACCCTGTCCAACTAAGCTCTGTGCATCTCCACAATGGAGATTTCACAGCATTCTGAGCAACTAGTCCTGTGTTTTTGCATCATCTTTGCATTTCTTTTTTTCCTAATCAGGTCAGAATTTCCCATATTCCAAGTTTTGTCCACTCTCTTGCATTCTTCTAAGTTACCCTTCTGACCTGTGTTCTCTATACTTTCTTCTTAGGGAACTGAAAACTGCAATAATGTATTCCCTGAATCTTCTGTTTTTAAGACTGAACAGACTGTCCTGGTATGCCACAGCCTCTCACCTCCTACCCATCTAATGCCCATCTGCTAGAAATTCTCATATCTATCAATGTCCCTCTTGTACTGGGGAGCCCAAGACAGGATTCAGTAGTTGATGATGTATCATGAGTGCTAAGTGGGAAGGAAACATCAGTTTCCTTGTCCTGATGGCTGCACTATATGCAATTGACCCTCTATGCTGCAGGAGCACATTGCTGACTCATGTTCAGAATATGAAATTAACCTATATTTCCAAATTGAAGCATCTGAGTAATTCCAGACATTAAAATATTTCTATAGAATTTTCAGCTTTTCATTCTGCTTCAGAAAGGAACAATAACATTTCCTTTTGAAATTTCTTGGGAATGAAAATGAGATTGCCCATAAACTTTATTAAATAGGCTTTTCAAAGATTCCATTCTGCAATAATTAAAGTACTGCAATTAGGAAAATAGCACAAGCCCACTCTAGATTCCATTTCAGATACCTGTTTAAATTGAGATGTCCCAATATGTTCTTTCTTAACCTGAATGCTTAAGGATATGACATTGTTGCTAAGCTGAAGAGGTCTTCCTAGATCTTCTACTTGAAAAATATCTGCTTGTAGTGTAATATTTGTAGGTCAAAATGATATATATATATATATATATATTTAATACAAAAGAAACAGATATTTTGCTATAACATGTTCATGGAAATCTTTCTTGATATTATACTTATTACAGTTAGCTCAATTGACTTCTGTAACCATTCACACTGCAGTGCAGCACATTTTATTAAATCAACAACTGGAGCAGCACTGTACAGGAAACAGGAGTGTATAAACAGGATATGCAGTGGACAAATAGTTCTAACAAGTATAGAATTTTACATAAAAGCCACGCTACTGGGTAATACACAGATATTGAGCCAGAAAAGTCACCTGGGAATAGGTCACAGAGATTCTCTTCTCTTTCTTGAGAAAATTCTTCCAAATGGAAGCATAATGCTAAAGCAAGTACTTAGGTAACACAAGAAGTACTGCTAAAACACTGTAAACCTCCCATGAGTAAAAAATCACACTGAGGATTGTGCAAGACTGCTGCATTCTTTTGTGCATGTGCTGCTACCAGAAGCCTGGAGTGTAAGAAAAACTTCCTCTGTCACATTGAATGAGTGATGTGTATTTGTTTCATTTACATCTCTGTTGTCATCATAGTCTGAAAATAAAAAGGACAAAGTATTTCTGATTAATGGTTTCTTAGGAATACAAAAAATAAGTGAATAACAGATGTAGGTCTTTTTAGACTATGCAACTTTGTTAATATTGAAAGTTTCTGAAGCTCTGAATAAAAGTGACATTCATTAGGAATGACATTATTTTTCTGGTGATTCAGGGTGGGATTCATCTTGTCTCACTTCATCCATCAAAGCATGAAATGTGCAATCTAAAATAGTGTGCAGCCTAAGAATAACCATCTGTTTCTGTTGATCCTGGAAGGTACATAGAGAGTTTATCTTACAGTATATACCTAATTTTTTCTGTCCAATGTTGCCTGAAGTGCAACTACCCACACTTGTCTGGATGACCTCATCATCTGACGCTGACCACTTATCAATTACTTTGAATCAATCAAAAAATTCTGTAATGTTTACTATCCTCCTCATTTCTTTATTTCCTTTTTTTTTTTTTTTTTTTTTTTTTTTTCCCTCTCATGACAATTTCTATCCATATAGTGAATATTGATGTTGCTGGACTGCTTGTAATTGTTTCTTGAAATAAGTATTTCTCCATGTATGCCACTGTGGGAGTTGTCTCCAAAGAAATAAAACTAGCAGGATCTATAAACAAAGCAAGCCTCAGGTGAAAACAGTGCTTTATTTTGCCTAAAAAATCTGGAAATTTCTCTCTAAGTGTTTGTACAAAGACACATATATCTGATCCCTTTCTACATCTTCCTTGCTCTTCAAGGAACCCGATGAATCATTCCTTCATTCTTTAACATTAATCAGTTTGCACATTCCACGTGGAGAATGCATTCGTAGCCAGCTGATCTTTAGGCCTCTTAGCACGATGTCTGAGCAGTCTTCTTAACAAAGAGGTTCGACTGGACTTTCAAGAGGGTGAACTTATGACTGAGATTTCCATGCCACTGAGAAGTTTTAATGAACCTTCTCTTCCTTTCAGGAACACAGTAGTTCTTGAAGTACTAAAAAACATTTCTTCTAGGCATAACAAAGTCTCACCTTCGGTCAGCACCAGACTTAGTCAGCCTATTCATCTTCTGTTCCTTTCCTAATTACTTCATCTAAGTTTGATAGGTTTGGCAGATATCTCAGGAGGAAGTCTGCATGGGTCAGACAATCAGACGCTTCTGACTGTGGCCTGAGGTAGGGTTGAGATACCTCCTTATATCACTCATGCTTGCTTCCCTTCATAGCATAGAAAAATTGCCTGTATGTTAAGTTCTCCATAAATTAAAAATAAGGTGATAAAAATCCCCACAACACATTACTTCATGTTCCTTTCTCACCCACACTGAGAAAGAAACAAACAAAAAAACCCTTAGTTTTTCGTCTAATTTGTTTATTTTGCAGGAAAAAAAGCCACAGCTTATATACTGAGAATGCGGGAATATTTGCAAATAAGCCTATAAAACTAAACTCTAAATAACATTTTGATAGTCACACATATTCCTTCAATATCACAACTCAGCAGGAGGAAGATTATTTTATAAAAATAAAACTTTTTAGACTCTCCATTCATCTCAAATATCCTTAGATTATCTCTTTAAGTCATTTCATCTTGTTAATGGCATGTGCTGTCTGCACAGCACCCTGTGCATACCAATATTGTGACTTGAAAACGGTGTTACTGAAGGCTCAATCCCAAAGTTACTCAGATGTTTTTTCATACTGCTTGTTCATCTGGCCAGACACTGCTCTCTCTCTCTCCCTCCCCTCTCTCTCTCTGTGTCCCATAACTTTAATAACCTCCTGAAGGTCAGAAACCAACCCTGAGAAAGAATGATATTGCAGCCTTTACTTGTCGAAGTGCCCCTTATTTAGCCAGGTAACTAACACTCATTTTGGATTTTGAATGTCAACATGTGAATCCTTTGTGAATCTTGTCACAAATCTCTCTGGTGAAGATCTTCAAACTATCAAGGCAGTATTCCTCTGGTTTTAGCAGGAATTCAGAACCTTTCATCTCCAGGGATTTGAATCTCAGTCATCCGCTGTAAAATGTGGGGAAGTCATTGCTTTCTCATATGAAAGGTCTTATAAAGGCAGTGACACTATATTTTTGAGATGTTTGTAGATTCCTGTAGTAATGGGAACTACATAAATAGATTAGACATCAAATCAGTTATACCAAAAAAAAAAAAAAAATGCCCAACAGCTGGTACCAGGAACACATCCTTAATACAGGCTTATACATTAAAATAGAAATAAATACTTGTTTTGCAGCTTGCATGCATTATAACACACAGCTGAAATAGAGCTAGTGCTATGTAACACTAGGAAAAATTTTAGATGTGCCATATTATGGGAAATCAAGCACACATTGATAACGCCATGTCAAAATCTTACTGAATCATACATATGAAATAGATTGTGCCTTTAGGAAATCTGAGTTGTATAGCTTTCCAAGAACACATGAATCCACTATCCACTTTCTTTTCTTAAAAAAAAAAAAAAAAAGGTACCATTAAATGTAATTTAAAGATATATGAGCTGGTCTAATTTATTCTATGAAACAAACAAACAAAAACAAACAAACAAACAAACAACACTGTAATTAAGAAATTAGTCATGGGAATTTGGAGCTTGCCTTTGCCTCTGCCTCTTTCTCTCTTGCCCAGTCTGGTGACAGTTTTCTATCCTTTCTTAGCCTCAGACCATGATTCATAAGGTATTGTACATGTCTCCTTTTATTCATTTTATTTCATCTTAATAAAAGAAATGTTTACTGCTTCCTATCTCTCTGAAATACTTCACTTGTATTTATGCTTTTTAGGTCTCTTTGTTAACACCCAAGAAAGACATAAGTGTCAGTAGACCAGTAAGGTATAATCCAGATGAGTCTCTTCATTAGTTGTCAGTGATGCTTCTTCCAAGTTACTTCAAGGATATTTGTTCTAATCTCAAATGGAATATGATGGTTACACATCTTTCTATGACCCGGTCCCATTGTTAGCAAAAGGGTTTTGGCATAGCATAACTCTGTTTTTGCTTCCAGTTTTGGAAGCATATTTCATTACTGCATTTTTTGGAAGGACCAGATTACTTTCATACACATATTCTGTGCCAGACAGGTACCTGAAATGTAAGTGTACTCAGTAACTTGCATCAGTACTACAGTTAGCTTGTCTAAAATTAATTCCATACCAAAAATTTAGGAATAGGACACCTAAGAAGAATTTCTTTCTCATACATCTTGTAGAAGATGCCAGAGTCCACTCTATCTTTGAATTTATCAGCAACCATGGGGCATCAATTAGTTTTGATTTCCAAGTTGTTGCCAAGTGTTATTTTTCTGTCTGCTCTGCAGTGGTACTTACCATGTGGCAAAACAGGCATTTATCTGCAAAGCCAGTAGCATTTTGTTCCTTATGTTTTGCCTGCTATGTGACAGCAAAATGACTCTCACAGAGTTTGTGTACCAAATCATTGTTATATTCATTGTTTGTTTTACAGATAATCAATTTATGATAGAAATAGAGCAGATATTAAAACTCCAACTATCAAATTCATGCTTATTGCTTTCAGAAATATATAAGAGAGAAGCCTTATAAACCTAAGTAAGCATTCCTTAAGGATGGAGATGTTTACCCTAAAACACAGTTTTTTACTGAAACTCAGAAAACTAAAAGTATTTTGTTTATATCCATATGTGAGATCTCCATATGTGAGAATATCAGAGAAACCTGCCTTAGATCAATGTAGCAATTGCTATTTTCTGGTATTTCTAAATTAGGCATTGGCTTTCTCTTGCTCTTTTTTTATTTTTATTTTTATTTTATTTTATTTTATTTTATTTTATTTTTAATTTTTATTTGTTAGTGGAAATTGGAAATTCACACTTGCATTTCTGCAGAGAACAGGTCATCTTGTCTCATCAAGAGGTCATTATTTTGGAGGTAACCACAGTTTGTACTAAAAGGCTTAGGTCTCCGGATCTGATCTGAGGAACAACTTGTGAGTCCAAACTGAAAAATGATAAATGCATGCTGATTAAAAAGATCCCAATATTATCAACAGTAGAAATATTTCAGTCTGGTCACTGACTTAGACTTCATTGTACTAATCATCATATGAACTTCTGTTCCATGTGGCTAATAACAACAACAAATCTTTATTCTCTTTCACTCAGATAAATTGATAAGATAAATCATACTGTATTATTAGAAAGGTGGTAGAAGAAAAACAGCCTTTATTTTTTTTCCATTTTGCATCTGTTTTCTTTCCCTTTCTTTCCGTTTTCATAACAAGAATGAAAATAGCATTGTTTCTTTAGGTGAGAATTGCCTTGAATTGTATTTTTGTTCTTGTTGCTTAGCAGCAGCGATGCAAACATATGGGTGTGTCTGCTTCGAGGGCATTTTCATTGCTATTTAATATCTTTAGAGAATTTTCCACATTACCAAGACGATGTATCCGACTTGCTTCAAAAAATCTACAGCTCAGTCTCTGTTTCTCAATTTAACAGCAAAGTGGTTAAAGGGAAGGGCAAATATATTGTAAGATAATGCTTGTCTTGCAAGGGAAATGCATACCCATCAGTGGCAATGCATTTTCTATTTATTAACAGTGTATCATTCTCTTCTGTACCTTGTGTTATAATTCCAAATGAGCACGCACAGTTCTGTAAACTGAAACCACCAGAGCATTTGAGAGGATTAGGAGAGAAATATGTAACTTTTTTTTTTTTTTTTTCCTTTTTCCTGAATGTCTCCCATTAAGTGGTTGGAGTTACAAGTGAACAATGGTTCTATTTGTTATTAAAGTTTAGAAGCCTAAAACAGTGAGGGATTCAGATCTGGTGTATGGTCTTTGCATATCTGCTCTAAGGATATGCCTGCAAAGATGACATTAAATCAATATTTTTTCTTTATGATTTTCCAGACTTTGAGCCATATTGATATCCAGAGTCTAGCTACTACAGATCACAGATTTGCTACATCCCCTTGATCCTCAATGATCAGCTGCTGTAGTGGACTTGGAAGAGGAAAAATCTTCAAATTTGCTAGAGCATTTAAACAAGGTTGAAAAATTACCTTGATTAGGGAACCTTCTGAATACTTGTAAGCAGAATTGATGGTTATTGTGTTGAGATAAAACAGCAACAAACATCACAACAACAATAACAAAACAGCAAACAACAGCCTTAATAAGCATAAGATCTGTTCATAAGTGAGTGAGAGAACTAGCTCAGAGAACAAAATATCTCAGAACTTTAGAGGTATTGTGTGATTTTATTGTGTGATGAAAAAAAAAAAAAAAAGGAAAAAAGTCCTTCAGCCTCCGCACAAAAATAAACATATAATCACATATACAATATAGAGTTGCATTTTTATAGAAAATAGGAATATGCAAGAAAAGGTATTTAAGCAACGAACTAAATGAGTTTGCAACAGCAGTGGCAGCTTGCAAACCAACAGTATATTAATATGTGATATAATGTGAAAGTACTTTACATCCTATATGGACGTAAATGTTTACTTGTTACACTTAAAGATATATATATATTTTAAATGATAATAATGGTTACGTAATAGGTGAGATGTTACTACAGTAATGCTAATTATGATCCCTCAGGAGGCCAATTTCTGCTACTTTTAGAAGATGGGAAGTAGTTACCAGAAAGGTCTACTTTCTTAGAAATATTCTTTCATAGCCCATCTTAACTGCTGTTTTTTTCCAAGATTTAAGCATGAGTTTAAATTCCATTGACTTAGCTAGTTTGCAGATTTTTATGGCCAGAAGACCCCTAGCTGCCAGCTCTAAGTACCTAAAACTCTGCATCTGACAAAATGGATTCATTTTAGTTGGAAAAACATTTTAGACACTTGTAAATGAATAAAGGTAGTGCACTGGAGAGCAATATTATGTTGTGGTTATTAAGTTGTCTGGAAAAAGTCAATACAAATGGCATGAATCTGTAGGAAATAGAATAAAAAATACATTTAAGGTGAGATTTATTTACCTGTCAGTCCTGTATATTCCTATGGATTCTTTGGTATGATAAGGATTTATGGATTTTATGGACTAGCTGAGATTGACACTGACAGGTGATTTGTGGCAAACAGAAAAAAACAAATACCGTATATATAATTAGTGCATTTAGAAATATTTTAGAAGGCTGTATAATTCTTGTTTCTTTTGGAACAATTTTTATAGTTTTGATTAAAGTGTGCAAGGCTACTTTCTTACCTACTTCTGGTAAAAAACAAAAACAAAAGCAAAACAAGCTGTTTTGAGGTGCAAAACATTTGATAATTTGATAATTAAGCTAATTTGATATTTTCTACCTGAAAGTTGAACCAGTTTTCCAAACCCAACTTTTACAAAAATGCTCTGCAAGTGAAAATTAATTCAACAGTAAGAGTAAAAGCACTGCCACATTTTTTTTCTTTTCTTTTTTCTTTTTTCTTTTTTTTTTTTTTTTTTCCCAATCAATTCACTGTTTTCTTGATTATTGAACCAATACATTATGTATTATTTCTGTATTTCTGCCTTTTCTGTTTCTAAGGCAAATTAGAACCAGAGTTGCTGTGAGCCACTTGCTGAAGCTCTGAACTTTCCCAACTTGTAACTTTCTAAGCTGAGCGTGCTTGGTATAATGTATAACTATTCAGTGCTAATTGACCTTCAGCACAAAGCTACCTTCTTTTCCATATCAAAAGATGACATGCTGATCACTGCAGTATTTGGTTAGATCAAGGAAAAGGCCTTGCGTAGTCACTTTTAGTCAGAATGTATAATGAAGGCTTCCTTCAGTTTGAGTTCAAACATAAATGGAATGCTTCCCAGGGTCAAGGCTCCTGCGCTGCAAAAGTCATTCCTGGATGTGAGGTAAGAAAGCTGAGAAACTCATGAGTCTGGCCAATTACTCTGTCAGGAGCAATCACTGACATCAGTCATACAAGGTCTGTGCTTTTATAACTCACACTTATAACCCCTAATCTACCAGGAGCCATGCTGAAGTCTGCTGTCACATCATTTCAATCACAGTCCAGGTATCACACTTTTTCTTAAAATTTTTTTTTGTAAAGAGGAAATTAGGAAAGAAGTGATGTAAAATTTTATCACTAAGAACTATTTGGAATTAAAATGAAATGCAATATGCTAAGGTGCCTTTCCTTTAAAGCATAGACTATAGACCACTTGTGAACAAATCATTCTTTTGGGTATTTAGAGAAATATTTTATCATGGCCAATCCCTTTTTAAAGAGCTAGATGAAGACTGCAGGTTGGATAATTTAGATCAGGTACCATGTTCTTGAATTTTACTCTGTGCTATAAACATGTTGTTTTTCATCACTCTGTGGTGGAATGGAGGAATTCCACCCTCAGGGACAGAACCTCCCTCCCCATACATCCACCAGTATTAAGAATTAAGGCAATGTGCAAAATTCACTTTTTTTTTTTTTTAATCATGTTCCCCCTCAAATGTAACTGCTTACTAGAAGTGGTTCTATTCATTTGTTTATTTATTTATTTATAATAATTATTATTCTATAATTCATGGCACTTGAATTTCTCAACAACCATTTTCAAAACATATTTTTATTGAAATGGAATGTTAAAAAATGCAGAATTCTTATTTCATTTTAATCAAAATTTAGCTATGGTAACTTCAAAACACAAAACAGTAAAACAATGAGAAACAGGCTGCTAAATGAGTCTGAGACATATTCTTTAGGTATGGAAATGTATATTTATTGTATGGCTTCTCTGATGAAATATTTTATTTATTTATTTATTTATTTATTTATTTATATCTTTTATGTGTGACACCAGCATATTTGCACTGGCAAGAGTAGTAGCAGCTCAATTCAGGAAACCTGAGTAATAATACAGTTACATACTAATGAATGTAAGATTGGCAGAGACCTCTGGAAGTCATCTAGTCCAGATCCCTGCCCAAGCAGGGCCATTTCCAAGGACCATGTCCTGAAAGGACCAAGCTCTTGAAGGTCTCCGAGGAAAAAGACAACCTTTGGTGGCCACACACACAGTCTCTCTTAGTTCAACAGCCACAGTTATCAGTCTTGAAAACCTCTGGCTATAGATGGATACAAGAGGACTTTTATTTTTAACAAATATTTAATACTTTCCTACTGTAATGGGGAAATTTGAGTTCTGATTACAATTTCAGGCTGTATGACTGCTGCTCTTCAAAGAAAATATTTTTTCTCTGGAGATTTCATAAAATGTATTAGATACCAGGATAAGCTTTTATGGACAACAGTTGCTGAATCAATTAATATCTCCAATTACACAGTTTATCCATATCTCCTTTGAGAATTCTTCATTGTGATAAAATGTATGGTGATAAGCATATACAGTGAATGTTATTTTCCCTAATTTGTCAGATTTAAATGAATTCTATTTATTATCAATTTCTTTGTAATTAAAGTGGACACATTGTTATTGGAAGTAATGACTTAGTTGGTAATTTTTATTGATTACCTACATATATTAGAATGAGATAAATGACCAGTATAATTGTTTGTGGATTGTTGTTTCCTGGACACTCATTACACTTCAGACTGAAATAAGGGATACATTTCTCAAAGTGAAAAAATATTGCTTTTTATTAGCTGATCCAAATACTCCTGAGTGTCAAAAGAAAAAGATGGGGTTGCAGGTCTTCATTCACACACAGAGAAAGTCTCGAGGGCAGGAGTTGAGTGAATACCGAGACATATCAGGAAGACATACTCCTCAGCTCAAGGATAAGTAGCAGAGCCAAACAAGCATTTAGGGTGGAAAGGACTCTTGGAGTCACCTGGTCCAATGCAAGATGAACTCCTATGTTTGTCTGTGTTGCTCAGTTTGCTGCCTTTTCATAATCTCCAAAAAAAAGAGGTTCTGCAGTCTCTCCAGACAATCTGTTTTTCTACCTTGTATTAGAGTGGCCTCAAATTGGGCACATGCTCCAGAAGCAGCCTTGTAAGTGCCGGGCAGAAAGGAATAAATATTTTGCTTTGCTTGCTGACTATGCTTTTGCCGAAGCCCCCAGGTGCGCTTTCAAGGATCATCTTCTCCATAATTTTACCAGGCACTGATATGAGACTGAAAGGCCTGTAATTACTATGGTCTTCTTTCTTGCCTTTCTTGAAAATTGGCACAACATTTGCCAGCTTCCAGTCTACTGGGACCTCTCCAGATTCCCAAGATCATTGAAAAATAATTGAGAGAGGTCCCACGATGACATCAGCCAGCTCTTTAAGCACCCTGGGATGAATCCCATACAGACCCATGGACTTGTATGGATCCAGGTGGAGCAGCAAATCCTGTGCACATTCAGGGTCAGACTCCAGGTTTTCTTTTCCCATTTTTATGTGCATATCTACCTCTATTCATAGTACAGATGCCTTATAAATGACTGTGCCTTCTCATACCGTAACCAGCCACTTAGAAATTTGCCTTTACAATGTAGAGCATTGTTAAACACAGGTCCTTTCCTGAATAAAACTTCTAGAAAAGTACCACTGAAAGCAGTGAAAGCATTTGCCTAAAAGAGCCTTACAATTGGAACAAAAGAGAAAATCCTACCATTTATTAATTAACCCTCAGCCCTTTTCTAAAATATACATTTGTCAGGTAAAATAATATCTGTTCTTGAGCTGAACATTTATCTCTGTGCAGATGGTAATAAACCAGTGTTTTCTTTAAGGACAGAGCATTCTTGTAAAAATGGGGTGGGAGTGAATACCAGCTATACACTGTGGTACAACAGCATATGCTGATCAATACTGCTCAGGATATAATTACATATGTTCTTTTATTGTGTATAATGTCTGTCTAGATTCTTACTTTTTGTATTTCATTTGAAACTCAAAATCAAACACATAAATCAAATTGCCTCTTGACATTTTATTCCTATTATTTCAAATCAACTGTGTCACGTAATTATTAGATTTCTCTGCATTATCCTTAAATGATTGTGATCAAATATATATATATATTTTCTTAACAAACTTTATTATTATTATTATTATTATTATTATTATTATTATTATTAATTTTTTTTTTTTTTTTTACTTAACCCTTTGGCCTAATTTGAATCCTGAATATCCTGAATAAATTTTTGCATCTGATTTCATCTAAAAATGAGGCTGCTGAACCACTCAGGACTCCTGTGTTTCATAATCTAGCTACGACCTGAATTAAATAAGGTGTGCCTGGCTTAGGAATGAAAACTATTAGTGTCTGCTATATTGAGTGGAGGGTGTGAACATTTGACTAGCTGTGGAACCACAGAGAAGCTGAGGTAGGACAACACATCTGGGGATTGCCAATCCAGCCCCTGCTCAGAGGGGGCCCCCTACAGTAGGCTGACCAGGGCTGTGCCCAGTTGGGTTTTGAGTATCTCCAAGGACAGACACTCCACTATCTGTCTGGTCAAGTGAAAAACTTTATTTATGTTTTAAAGTGTAACTTTTCATGTTTTAGTTTGTGCCTGTTGCCTCTTTCCCTGTCTCTGGATACCACTGAGAAGAGTCTGTCTGTCTTTATTCCTTTGCATCAGAAGTAATATGCAATATTTAGTTTACATTATGGACATTTACGTTATGAACATTTTCATTTTGTCCGTAAAATATATTCATTTACACAAACTGAACCTTAGAAGTCTGGACAGCTACAGCAGAGGAAATTTTTATTCAATCAATCAATTAATTAATTAATTAATTAATTTATTAAGCAGAGGTTCCTGGGCTTGTTTAGATGGACCCCATGGCTCTGCCTATATCACCATTTCCCATTTACATTCTCTCTTCTGGACCAGCTTTCATGTCTTGAGCCCTCTGCCCTTTCCTGTAATTCTAGAGGCATGTAGCATTGCTGTTTTCAGGAAATGGTACAAGATCTGATGTTTGGAGTGTCCCTGTCTCTCTGTTCAACTTCCTAGTACCACACTGGTGAGACACAATGGTGCTATCATCCTTCTGCATCCTGTGTTTAACAGATGGCCAAACTGCAGAGCCATGGAGCAGCTGTGAAGTCTCTATCTGTACTAGTCAATGCCATACCATAAAAGACACCTTAGCTTGTTAAGCAGCGCTATTATATATTTATATTGTTAAATAATAATAACATGGTTCAGAAGTTTTGATACCTGAAAAGATAAGGCTTTGTCGGTGAAGGGATGCTCCCTGGCTAATTACCTCCTCTTTTCAGTAGCTTTAAATTAGCTTTGACAGAGTGTTTAGGAGATTTCAATAATTCTAGTTTTGGAGCTAGCTGGGGAATCCATGCATATTGCAGATATACATCTATTATTTGTATGTCACCCCAGCACTCCCTTAAAAATAGTTTTCTACTTGTAGAATAGTTATGCTATGTACTTGGTGTGAAAGAATAAGAAAGGTTGGTTGCTCTGAGCTGTGAATGATGACAAGGACATATATGTAGTTTTGGGTAAGTATACAGGTTCTGTTACATGCTCCTTAGCATCTTTAGGGTGTCTTTCCTTCCTCTGAGCCTAATGCTTACAACCAGTGGTACAGGTTAGCTGGTAATTAACATAAACCACAAGATAAACCATAAGAAATATGTTCATATATATTATTGGTTACAGTTCCCAGAGATGGTTTCCATTCCTATAGAAACATGCCCCACTATCAGTTGATGAAAATGGAAGAAATGCCATCAAATTCAGGGGCTCTTTATTTCTAGAAACCACTTAAACTTCCAAATTCAGTATGTTTTAAAGGGGAACTATTTTTTATTGTTTTGATTACAGTATGATTGAAAATAAATCAACAATAGCAAAACCAAAACAAAATAACAAAAATGAAATCAAGGCATTAATACATTGGGAATTGTTCAAATTTATTGGGAAATAAGAGTTCCTATACAACAGAATTATTGTCTCTGGTGTTAATCTCGCAGAAATATCCATCTCTCTCTGACCTTAATGTGAAATGTTGATACTTCAGCTTTCTGTCAGTGTCAATTCAAGTGGAGCCCAATACAGATAAACACATTTGTGTAAACTGTTCTTTGTTTGCTTTCTAGGATAATTAAGTAAAAGCCTAATAGATGAGCTCAATTACTCAAAATTAATCACTTTCAGGTTGGTTAAATCATGGCAGATTAATTGCTTATATCTATTGCTACATTTGATTTTATGTTTATTTTTCTATCAGCAGAAATAACTAAGTAGCTCTCTTGTCCTAGTATAACATTTCTCATTTTGTAAGATTTTTCTTTTTCATTATAATAAATTTAATTATAATAAATTTTACTTCCATTAATATTTTAAAGTAAATATTTTGAATTTTCTTTTTATATGGTTAATATTTTGGCTGCTGCTATCCCAAGCAAATTATTAATCAGCGTCAATACCTAGCTCCTTTCTGAAAGTTTAGGGAACAGTCAAGGAAACTCCAGGCCAAACAGTCTAGCATTAGTACTGAATTCAGTTCATGGCAAAGTATAGGACTCAAGTTCTAGCAATGGTTGAGGATTTTAAATATATTAAAACATTTCAAAGCTCTAGTAAATAGATTTTACACTAATTGTTTGAATGGTCAAGAAATCAGTTTCTGTATATTACTAACATATTAAAGATCTGATACTTTTTGCTTTAAGCCATACATAGCTTGTTTTATAGGAAGAACCTTTACAGTTGCCCAAGAAGGTTTGAATTCACCTCAATTTGAGCCATCAAAACATAAAGCTTATAAATGATTCTGGTTATCTCTCATAATCACTGGAAAGGAAATGACAGAGGCATCTCTAAAGCATGAAGGATTCCACCCAGAATCCATTCCATCACATGAATTCTTGAATATTCTTAGATTCTTAATTCATGAATATTCTTAGATGCCCCAATTATGTGATATGAATTCAAACACCTGTGGCTAGTACCAAAGATGACGACGACTACTACGACTATGACTACTACTACTACTACTACTATTACTACCGTTTGCTGAACAGATCTTAGAAGTCTGGATAATCAATCTGATATTCTGCCAAACTGGCATCATATGTTAGTTTTCTTCATGATAACTGAGGATGTTTATCCTATCTTCTGGATATTCATCTTAGGAAGGGAAACACTGTGACCTGGAGTTGCATCCCTCCATAATGGCTATTCAGCTATTGTTTTGCTCCACGGTTCATGGCAATTCCTCAATGATAGAAAACATGTAAGAGCTGGAATAGTTGTCTGAGCCTGTGTTTTCCAGAGATAGCTTTTTAGCATCAAGAATTCCCACATCTGTCTAATACATGGAGTGCTAAATAATAGTGTTGGAAAAGCTAATTCAAATGAATGCCGTCACTTTACTGTCATCCTGGTAAGAATGATTTATTAAAAGAAAAAAGAAAAAGGAAACAAACAAACAAACAACAACAACAAAAAACACCTGACGTTGAATTTTATGTTGGGATTAAAATAGAAGTCACCATAAACAAGCTTGTCCCCTGTTTGGGGATGAGTAGGAAAAGTACAATGCCAAGGAATAAGAAAAAAATATACTTATTTATCAGATGAACACTAAAAGTTCACAGTGGAAGGTATCAGAATGTTGACCCAGAACAGATTAAGATTAATAATGAATGGCTCAGCTATTGTATTGATCAGTATATTGCCTGTGTCTATTTTGTAAGGAATAAAATATAAAATATTGATTAAGGCTACTGGCAAAATATTTTAGCTATTAAAGTTGCAGTATTTTTCCTAAAGCTCAAGGAAGTGTTTAATTAGATGTATACATATCTATACACATGATTAAAATACTTTACTGGCAAAGGTTCTGATTCGGTAATACAATGCAATTCAGGTTTATTACAACTCCTTTACTACTGTTTCTGTAAGCTGTCATGTAGCTTGTAGATTATACAGAAACTTTTGCTATAAAACTATCAAAATACTATATATATAGAACAGGAAGTGTTTTAGCTCTTGTTGTATATAGACTGGCGGAAAGAAGGAATATTAAAGCGGCTATTTGTTACTTGAGAGATCTGCTTCACAATTAGAATCTTCCTGAGGGAAAAATACAGTACTGAACTCATTAATGATACAGTAGAAATTGATGAAAATTTGAAGAAATTTAAGGGGAGAGGTGTAAAATAAGATGGAGGAATAACAAAACAAGCATCTTCACCACACAAAGATCTAACTGTAACAACACTGCAGACATTTTAGCAAAATGATGTTGTCAAGAGTGTAATGCATAATTGCAACTTCCAGAAGTCACAGCAATTATGTTATGAAAATGAATGTTAACCTTGTAGAATTTATCAGGTAGAATTTATAATGCTGGTGGAAATATACAAATGTGTTGTGAATTTCCTAGGGATGTTTTATCTAGTATTATATTTCCTCTACAGACCAAATGTAATTTTGTTCTGGTCCTGATCAGAGCAATAGTCTGGACTAGCACTACTAGAAAGTGAGTTCATTCACAGACTGTATTAAAACATGCAAGTAAATGACATTCTCAGGAGGGGTATATTCTCCGTACAGAAATTGTTGCCCAGTGTAAAATAAATAATTATAAACTCTTTAACTGGGTCACATTTGTGCAGGCATCTTTTACCATTAACAGAGATCCTGCATGCAGAATATACAACGTAAATCTTCAAAGCAATTATTTATTGTCTCATGTACACAGCTGATAAAAATTCTAACATGCTACTAGGCCAAGCATTAATTTGCTCAGTGGCCCTGAGGAGACACACAGCAAGCCTCTGCTGGCTGGGAAGTCATCAGTCAGTTGCAGAACTGCCTTGCTCCTTGCAAACGGTTGATTCTCTGTGTTGCTAAATGCCCATATTTTAATTCTTTAAATATTCCCCCCCCCTTTTTTTTTTCAATGAAACTTGTTTATTTTATTTTATTTTATTTTATTTTATTTTATTTTATTTTATTTTATTTTATTTTATTTTATTTTATTTTATTTTATTTTATTTTATTTTATTTTATTTTATTTCCATTCTTGAGTCCTTGAAATAGTAACTATTTTTAAAACAAATTCTGCCTATGTTTTTACTTTTCTTATCTTGGTTGGCTTTAACTTTTGTACTTTTTGTACTTTTTGACACCTCAGCAACAATTTTCTCTGATTGAAAAGTCACCTAGTTATGCTACACAAAACTGGGCTTTTGGTCACAGACAGATGAACCCCTTGGCTGTGGGCTACTGGATCTTGTAAATTTATGCTTCTGTATCTAGTAACCTGATTGAGGTCATGTGCAGAACTCCAACTGGGCTGAGGACATATATATATTCCTGAAATCATCTCAGTGTCTCTCCAGCTTCTTGCCCCTTCCTCTCAGCCTTGCAAAAATCCAGACAAACATCTACTATACTATTTTGTGATCGGTGCCATCTATATCATAGATAAATTGAGTAAAACTGTTATAAAAGATGTTTATTTTTCCCCCCTTTTTCTTCTCTTTTCCCCTTTTCCTTTTCCTTTTCCTTTTCTTCTTCTTTATTACTGCACAGAACACAGAAATGAGAAATTTGAAGATGGAAATGTTCTAGTCTTGATGTGTAATTTTATTTCTACTGCATGAGCCCACTGAATAAACCTTTCTGCAAAACCATTAAGAATGTTTTAGTTTGGTCACGCTTATGTTGTCCACTCAGATGAAGTAAAATGATTTTTGTTTCTGCTGTGGAATGGTCACTGGATTGTTTGGCAAGTTCCCAAATTTGAAATGCCATTAAGAGGGAAGAAATCATGAAAAAGTAAAATCTGATTTTTTTTTTTTTTTTTTTTTTTTTTGTTATAAAAGATAGCAATAAGGAATAGGGTAGAACAAACAGAATAGGCAATGTATATGTTTGTGTTGTAATGTCTACAAGTCACAATATATTCTTTGTAAGAAATCATTTCATGCAGGAAAGTGTGTTCATGACCTATAGCAGACCTCTTAAATTAGTCATATGAATTTCATCCTAATGATACCTGTTTCTCTTTGCTTAATGTAATTGAACTGAGAATAAGTACTTCACAAGGAGACCTGTAATACAGATCTCTAAAGTTAGGTGATGTGAATCCTATCCATGTTATTTTTAATGATTAAGTGAATAGGTTTGATGTTAAAAAAAAAAAAAAAAAAAAAAAGAGATTAACAGGGGAGTAGAAGAAAGAATTAATTGTGATATTCCTAAGGGATTGACTGTTCCTTTCAGTACTTGAAAGTTCTGTTCAGGGAAATGGGGACTTGGCATACATAATTATTATTATTATTATTATTAATTTTTCCAGAGGAACTTATGGAAATGGTATTATCCAGTTGCTAAAACAACAAAAAACAAACAGTTGCTAAAACAAGAATTTTATTATAGCAAAGGGGATTTTATTATACCTGAGAGGATCTCATCGATGTGTATAAATACCTGAGGTGTGGGCAACAGAGAGATTTGGCCAACCTCTTTTCAGTGGTTTGCAGGGACGGGACAAGGGGCGATGGCCATAAGACAGAGCACAGGAAGTTCCACACCAACATGCGAAAGAATTTCTTCACAGTGAGGGTGATGGAGCACTGGAACAGGCTGCCCAGAGAGGTTGTGGAGTATCCTTCTCTGGAGATATCCAAGGCCTGTCTGGATGCCTACCTGGGCAGCATGCTCTAAGGAACCTGCTTTGGCAGGGGGATTGGACCCAATGATCTTTCGAGGTCCCTTCCAACCCCTTCAATTCTGTGATTCTGTGAACCTTGGGATAATGAATAGCATTTTGTTTATATTTGAAAATGTGACTTAAAGAAACGTGAAATGCATTTGGCTTTTTTTTTTTTTTTTCTATCTTCATGATAAAAAGCTGCATAATACTTTAAAATGGAACATAAATAATATTTGGAATAAACAAAATAAATAAATGTAACATAATAAATAAATAAATGGAAGACAAATAGTATATTCTCCCCCTTGAAGAATGTAGAAAATATTTTCAATAAATGAAACTTATACAGAAAAAAAAAGTTATAAATGACAATAAAAATGATTGTGAACTTTAGAAATGGTACTCAGCATTTGAAGCCTCCAGTTATAGAAGTATATGTTACTTCCATGCATCAGATTGGTATATGTGAGAGAGATGATATGATTTATAGGTGACTTTAGGAGGCATTGCCAAATACTATGTTCATAACACTAAGCTTTTATCTTCATCTTAAAATTTGTTTTAAAATAATGATATTAAATGAATGTGGGAAAAAAGATTTATTTTAAATAAATAAAAAGTTATCAATGAAAATGAACTCACTGTATTAACATGATTATTTATACCAGTGTCTGGCTATCAGCCTCTTCTTTGAAGCAAGTAGTATATTGGACCAAAGATATTCTTCAAGATAACTCACCACATTTTCTATCTTTATGAACAAAATTTAGATGTTTCACAGAATTTCACAGAGAATTTCACAGAATTTCCTAGGTTGGAAGAGACCTCAAGGTCATCGAATCCAACCTCCAACCTAACGCTAACAGCCCTCCACTAAACCATATCCCTAAGCTCTACATCTAAACGTCTTTTGAAGACTTCCAGGGATGGTGACTCCACCACTTCCCTGGGCAGCCTGTTCCAGTGCCTCACAACCCTTTCAGTGAAGAAGTTCTTCCTAACATCTAACCTAAAACTCCCCTGGCTCAACTTAAACCCATTCCCCCTCGTCCTGTCACCAGGCACGTGGGAGAACAGGCCAACCCCCACCTCGCTACAGCCTCCCTTGAGGTACCTAAAAAGAGCGATAAGGTCACCCCTGAGCCTCCTCTTCTCCAGGCTGAACAAGCCCAGCTCCCTCAGCCGCTCCTCGTAGGACTTGTTCTCCAGGCCCCTCACCAGCTTCGTCGCCCTTCTCTGCACCCGCTCAAGCACCTCGATGTCCTTCTTGTAGCGAGGGGCCCAAAACTGAACACAGTACTCGAGGTGCGGCCTCACCAGAGCTGAGTACAGGGGGACGATCACCTCCCTAGCCCTGCTGGTCACGCTGTTCCTAATACAAGCCAGGATGCCATTGGCCTTCTTGGCCACCTGAGCACACTGCTGGCTCATATTCAGCCGACTATCCACCATCACTCCCAGGTCCTTCTCTGCCTGGCAGCTTTCCAACCATTCCTCTCCCAGTCTGTAGCTCTGCTTGGGGTTATTGTGCCCCAGGTGGAGGACCCGGCACTTGGCCTTGTTAAACTTCATGCACTTGACCTCAGCCCATCAGTGCAGCCTATCCAGATCCTCCTGCAGAGCTTTCCTACCCTCAAGCAGATCGACACACGCACCTAACTTGGTGTCATCTGCGAACTTACTGAGGGTGCACTCGATGCCCTCGTCCAGATCATCGATGAAGATATTAAAGAGGACCGGCCCCAGCACCGAGCCCTGGGGGACGCCACTAGTGACTGGCCTCCAACTGGACTTGGCTCCATTCACCACGACTCTTTGGGCCCGGCTATCCAGCCAGTTTCTAACCCAACGAAGCGTGCGCCAGTCCAAGCCAAGAGCAGCCAGTTTCTTGAGGAGAATGATGTGGGAAACAGTGTCAAAAGCCTTGCTGAAGTCAAGGTAGACCACATCCACAGCCTTTCCCTCATCCACCCAGCGCGTCACTCTGTCATAGAAGGAGATCAGGTTCGTCAGGCATGACCTGCCTTTCATAAACCCATGCTGACTGGGCCTGATCGCCTGCTTCCCCTTCAAGTGCTGCATGATGACTCTCAGGAGGATCTGCTCCATGAGCTTTCCTGGCACTGAGGTCAAACTGACAGGCCTGTAGTTTCCCGGGTCTGCCCTCCGGCCCTTCTTGTAGATGGGCGTCACGTTTGCTAGCCGCCAGTCGATTGGGACCTCCCCCGATAGCCAGGACTGTTGATAAATGATGGACAGTGGCTTGGCCAGCTCCTCTGCCAGTTCCCTCAGTACCCTTGGGTGGATCCCATCCGGCCCCATCGACTTGTGCACATCCAAGTGCCGTAGCAGGTCACCAACCAGTTCTTCATGGATAATGAGGGCCACATCCTGTTCCCCATCCCCTTCCACCAGCTCAGGGTACTGGGTATCCAGAGAACATCCGGTATTGCCGCTAAAGACTGAGGCAAAGAAGGCATTGAGCACCTCCGCCTTTTCCTCATCTCTTGTAACTAAGTTTCCCCCCGCATCCAGTAAAGGATGGAGATTCTCCTTAGTCCTCCTTTTTGTGTTGATGTATTTATAGAAACATTTTTTGTTATCTTTAACGGCAGTAGCCAGATTGAGCTCCAGATGAGCTTTGGCCTTCCTAATTTTGTCCCTGCACAGCCTCGCTACTTCTTTAAAGTCCTCCTTAGTGGCCTGCCCACTTTTCCAAAGCTTATAAACCCTCTTTTTCCTCCTAAGATCAAGCCACAATTCTCTGTTGAGCCAGGCCGGTCTTCTTCCCCGCCAGCTCGTCTTTGGGCACGTGGGTACAGACCGTTCCTGTGCCATTAAGATTTCCCTCTTGAAGAGCGCCCAGCCTTCCTGGACCCCTCTGCCCTTCAGAACCGCCTCCCAAGGGACTCCACCAACCAGTGTCCTGAGCAGTTCAAAGTCAGCCCTCCGAAAGTCCAATACAGCGGTTTTACTGGTCCCCTTCCTGACCTCGCCAAGAATAGTGAACTCCACCATTGCGTGGTCACTCTGCCCGAGACAGCTCCCGACGATCACGTCCTCCACCAGTCCTTCTCTGTTTGTGAAGAGAAGGTCTAGCGGGGCACCTCCCCTGGTAGGCTCACTAACCAGCTGTGTCAGGAAGCTATCTTCCACGCTCTCCAGAAACCTCCTAGACTGCTTTCTCAGGGCTGTGTTGTGCTTCCAGGATATGTCAGGGAAGTTGAAGTCCCCCACGAGTACAAGAGCTGATGATTTTGCAACCTCTGTCAGCTGCCTGTAGAATTCCTCATCCGTCTCCTCATCCTGGTTCGGCGGTCTATAGCAGACCCCGACCAGGACACTAGCCTTGTTGTCCCTGCCGATCCTAACCCAAAGGGACTCGACCTTGTCATTCCCAACCTCGAGTTCTACAACCTCAAAAGACTCTCTAATATAGAGAGCCACACCACCACCCCTTCTGTGCTGCCTGTCCCTTCTATAGAGCTTATAGCCAGGCATTGCAGCACTCCAGTCATGAGACTGGTCCCACCACGTCTCCGTGATGGCAACCAAGTCGTAGCCTGCCTGCCGCACGATGGCTTCCAGCTCCTCCTGTTTGTTACCCATGCTGCGTGCATTGGTGTAGATGCACTTCAGCTGGGCCATTGCCTTATCCTCCGGCCTTGCCATTGTTCCCCCTGGCACAGCCCCAACAATCCTAGCCTCAGCCCCATCCCCCTTCCTACCTAGTTTAAAGCCCTCTCAATGAGCCCTGCCAGTTCCTGGCCCAGGATCCTTTTTCCCCTAAAAGATAGGGACCCGTCTGCGGCCATCAGGCCAGGTGCTGAGTAAAGTGCCCCATGATCAAAAAACCCAAGATTTCTGCGTTGGCACCAGCCCCGGAGCCACGTGTTTAACAGGTGGGCTTTCCGTGTCCTCTCTGAACCCCTCCCTGCCACCATAGGGATGGACGAAAACACCACCTGCACTCCCGCTCCATCCACTAACCGACCCATTCCCCTAAAGTCGCTTTTGATAGCCTTGAGGCTTCTCTCTTCGATGTTATCACTGCCCGCCTGGACTATCAAAAGGGGGTAATAGTCAGAGGGGCGTACCAGGTTAGGAAGCTTCCTGGCAACGTCCCTGACCCTGGCCCCAGGGAGACAGCAGACTTCCCTATGGGTAGGGTCAGGCCGACAAATAGGGCCCTCTGTTCCCCTAAGAATCGAGTCTCCAACAACAATAACCCTCCTGTCTTTCTTGGTGGAGGCAGTCCTGAGGCGCGGAGTCAACCTCCTCGCCCCAGGCATCCTCCTGGGAACATTTGCTACCTCTTCCTCACACACCGACCTCTCAATCTCTAGGGCCTCAAACCTGTTGTGTAAAGGGCACCTGGGAAGGTGGGGCCGGAAGGGGAGGGCATCGCCTGCGATGTCGAGCAGGGACCTGTTTCCATTCCTCCTCAGCTCCCAGATCCCCTCCCTCTGCCCGACGGGGACAGGGCAGGGGGTCCGCCCCCATTTGGGGAGTCTCACCTCGGCACCTCCCCTTGAGGCCCTGCAGGGAGTTACTCCAGAAGTCTATCTCCCGCTCACACTCCCTGATGGCCCTCAACCTCTCCACCTCCTCCTTGAGCTCCGCCACCATGCGGACCAGATCATCCACCTGCTCGCACCTCACGCACGCAGTTTCTCTGCCTCCCGCCGATGACAGCAACAGGCTCAGACACTCCATGCATCCGGTGACCTGAACTGCGGCATTTTTTAACGGGTAGTCGGTCTGCGTGTGTACCGACTTTCTGGAGAGCGCGCCGTGCCTGGTGGCGACCATTATCGCCTAGTTACGGCTGTTGTTAATGAGGTGTTGTTTGTGTGTAGGGGGAGCACTCTGCCCTTCCTGCGCGCACTGCCTGCGCGAACTGCCGCGCTAACTGCCGCGCCACTCCCTTCTGACGCGCCACGCCCTGTTTGCCCGCCCTGGTCGCCGCGCTCCTGGTCGCTCGCGCTCCCTAGGGGCTGCTTTTGAACGGCTGGGGAGGGGGCGCTGCTGGCTCCGCCTTCGCCTCGTCAGCCTCCCTCACGAGGGCTGCCGGGTCCTGGCGGCTCCCTCAAGTAGGCTCGATGCCGGAAAAAATTAGCCCTGCCTGGCCCGATCCCCCGCTCCGCTGCAGAACGCGTCTGCCCCGGAGCCGATCGCCAAGGTTTGCTCCTGTTCTGTCATGTCTGTTTTACGAGATTCTGTATCAGACTGCAGGGTCCAAATTTTTAGCTTTTGATAGAAAGGGCTCTCGTGAATATGATACCCATTATTCAGAACCTGGACTTCAATATCTTCAGCTGTTTGAAGATCTAACTTTTCTGAAGAACCGTGTCATGGATTCCTCTGCATTCATTGTGTAATGTGAGCAACACTTCAGAGCTTATCTTGCTGAGGTTTCAGCTGCTGCTGCTGCTGGCCAGTTCCTATACAAATCTACATTTGGTAACAGCTTTTCTTAGGTGCTTGGTAACTCTTGAGTCTGCCAAGCAGTTATATAGTTCTCTCTAGTAAAGAGAGAATGAGACATATGAATGGATCATACCAAGGTCACTGTGTGTGATAAGGTTCTCTTCTCCTTTATCCCACATCCCAAACTGAGAAACAGAGGTTTAAATGTCAGTTTCAGCCTCAAACACATTTTACATTATTTATCAATTAAGCAGGAGTAAATGAAAATTGGACAGCATTCTGGGAATTTTGGTGGGTTCCAAGTTCTTTAGCAATGCTGGAGTTTAGAAAAGTGGTATGATACCCAACTGGGTTCATGGTATAGTTCATTTCAAATACATAGACTGATATTCTTATTTCATTACTCTGATCCTTTACTGCTCAACTATTATAGTTACCAAAACCTGCAGCAGAATACTAAGAAATGAAATATTGAAAGTCTTAATCTTTTTGATCAAAATGTAACAATTTTATAAGCAGTGCCAGAAGGCTATGAAACTTTTCTTCTCCGTAAAAAAAGAACTAAATTATTTACCCACGAACAAGCTACATATAAAAGAGTGGTTAAATGACAGTATAACTGTCATGTATATGTATATGACAGTATAACTTGATAAGTATATAACAATATGTATATAACTTGATATGTTCATAGGACTTTGGCTTTATAACTAGCTGTTAAATATACAGAAATACATACACATCTGTAGGAAGTTTAATTGTCAAATGAAACAACAGATTATAAGAGAAACATAAACTGTCAGTTTTTACATGAAAATTATTAACAATTCTGGAATATTAAGTCTTCAAGATGATAAAAAGTCAGCTTCACCATTTGCCTTTACTGAAGAAAATAACAGGCAACCACTTTTTAATTATGGGAACAAGCCACTTATTCCATCTTAAACAATGGAACCAAAAAGGTTGTAACAAATTTTTATCGCTTGTAGATATTTTGATCAAATCCATTTTTATTATAGAATCCATTGGATAGATTTTTCATGAATTATGTTCCTTTTACTGTCATTTTACACATTCTCCAAGTCCTTTAAGGTACAATTGGGCATTTTCAGATCATATAATGTAGGTACTATTTTCCTTTTTGTACTCTTCAGTTTCTATTACAATAAAATTTCTGAGATGACCATTAAATGTCATTTCAGACAGTGAATAAGTACTTGCAAATTTCAATTCTTTTTTTTTTTTTTTTTTTGGGGGGGGGGGGTGGAGGCAGAACAAAAACATACATATAAAATTATTACCACTGTGGAGCAAGAAAAAGAACACTTAAGCATTTAAATTATTCAAAAACTTGAACTATAATCGAAAAGTCTGTGTTAGAATTGAGACAAATATCTTGTCCTGTTAAAAATATTCCATCAACGTAAAATGATTTCTAAACATATCAGGACCTTTCAGATGTTTGTAATGAAAAAATTCTCAGTTATGTCTTAGGCTTACCATTGGTTTAGTTTTATATTTGTCAAAGTATTCTATATTATTTAAGATACCATAAGAGTTTTCGTACAGATAAACATCAAGTTGATGAAAATTTTCCTTTTTTTTTTTTTTTTTGGTCCAGCCTTCTGGGCTGAGAAGTGATGCAGAAAAAAATAAAATACTATAAAAATCAGCCTTGATAAAACTATTTGTTGTGTTGGTCTTGCGTGGCCCTGGCCTTTAATTTATCTGAAAGTATAATATACATTCTACCATATCTGACTTTGATTCCACAATGAAGAATAATAATGTTAGAGTGTATTCATTTCTTCTACTGCCCATAGGAGCCACCACTTGCCTTTGCTATCTGTGTTAGGTAATGCAGTCTATATAGATGTTAAGGTATTATTTGTCAGGTCAGTTTGGTGCTCAAACTTGATCTTTAAACTTAAACTTCCAGACTGCACATGTTGCCTTCATGATAGCTTAAGCTCCCCCTCTGGCATGGGGTGATCTGGGGTTCAGAGATCCATGTTCATGCCTGAGATCTCATAGCAGACACTCAGAACAGGAAGCAGATGGCTGGAGCCACCAGGGTCTTGCTGGAAGAGGCAGAGCAGCAGAAGGCAGTGGAAGGAGGTGTAATGTTGGGATTGTGGGCTGGGGGTGGGAATCACTCGCATAAACAGCACTGAGCCCTGTATGAACAGGGGACCCAATGAATCACAGAAAGTAAGTTTTCAAAAAGTTTTGACTAATTAGTGAAATATCTTCCTCCAGACATTGTGCTCCTTGCCTCCTCACACTGCTTTCCCAGTTAGTTGTGGGATAATAATTTTACTTCATATTTAGTATTTACCTTCTTAACAAGTACATTTTTTTTTTTTTTTAATTATTTAATGGTTATGAATTCCCTTACTGTTCTGATTTCAAATAGTTTTTTTTTTTTTTTTTTCTTCTCCAATAATTAATAGCACATCCATCAAATGTATTAGTGTGATATTGGAAGTGCTATACATCAGAGAAATGAAAGAATCAAGTCTTGGTTTCAGTTTCTGAACAGCTCTAAATATAGTTTCTCATAAATTTATGTTTTTACAGAAATATGACACAGTAATTGGATTATCTTTGAACATTCTCTGTTAAATAGTGGGGAACTTGCATATGTTTGCTTTGCAGATTCCTAACAAACAAAAACAGGTGCTGCTGGCATGTAGGTTACCATGCTAAGACCCTCAGCAGTGGCACTTTCTCTCAGGAACATTTTCAATGATCCCAGTTTTTGCTTTGGAAATATTCTGATCAATATTCAGAGGTTGCTTCTTCACAACCTCCAGGTGACAAAGTAGAATTCTCATGTATTTCAGAACTTTGCTCAGTTGAAACCTGTGAGAATTACAAGACTGGAAACTGGATCTATGAAGAAAATGCTTCATATTTAACAGGGGAGCCATTATGAGGCAGCATGACAATTTCATATATTAAAATCTATGCTTTCTGTTTAGTTCATTAGATAAGATCTAGTGAACCAGTGATTTATTTAGTACATTTGTGTGTTTCTAAACACATTCTCAAATCCTTGTTCACCTTCCTTGAGCGTACTTTCCTGCATGGGAAAAGTGTACTAAGATTAAACAAATATGTGGCCTTGGAGTGATTTTGAAAAAGCATATTCCTTCATTCAGCCTTTTTTTTTTTTTTTTTCCTTTTTTTTTTTTTTTTTCCAAGAAATATGTATGAGGCACAAAATCTGCAGTTGTGGATGTACACATGCTGAGAATTCTACATCTGTTGGTTAAAATGAAGAAAAAATCAACACTATGAAGAATGATCAAAACCAACAAATAGAAAACTTTCCCTTCAAAAACTCATAATTTAAATCTCAGAGGACTATTCAAAGCAATATATATAAATATAAATAAATATATATATGTATATATATTTGAGTTGTTACTGTTGAATATTGTTTTTTGACCAGACAGTGAAAACAAAGATTTAGTAACATCCTATGAGAAACAGTTGTGTTCACTGTGTATTGAATCATTACCTAATTGCCTTATCACAATGGTTTCAATTGTTTCAGTGACTTTGTGGCTCCAGTGGATCTGGTGACTGAGACAAGTGAAATTGTTCTGTCCTATCCATGGTATAAGTTGTGCCACTTTGCTTTCTAACTTGGTGCAGCGGGTAGAAAACAACTAAGGATAATGAAAGCAAGTAGAAGCAGCTCCTCCTGTTTGCTGAGATCTATGGCACTGTATGTTTAGTAATATCACTCTTTGATTACTCCATACTGAATGTCAGGTTACATGAGAAGGGTGCTTCTCCTTCTGACTCTAACATCCTGCCCATTGTGCATTGGGAAAGTGGTAGGTAAGAAACAAAGGGTCTGGTGCTGTATAAGCACCTAGCACAGGCTGTACTATAAATTTTATCAATAATTAATGTGGCAATAGAAATTATTGAGATTTAATATAACAATTACACTGATATTCAGCTAGTTGAGTTTCTAAACGTGCATTAGTAATCTGAAAGTGAAAATACATTTTACAAATTTAGTTACACAGTTTGTCTAAACAGTTGTCTGGATGCCTAGAGCTTTTCTTAACAACATTTTCAATTTCCTTTCTGTTAATCTAGAAATTCTAATAACATCAATATGTGGTTAACCAGAACAAAAACATTTAAGATGTTATTTCTCTGTCAAGAAGAGGCAGAACCAGACTTTATTTATTTATTTATTAAGAGAAGGAAGCTGAGAGCAGAAGTTCTTGTGGATGTCCACTGTGTCACACACCTTTTCACCTGCCTATTTACATCCACTGCAGAATGTATTTCATCCAAGGGGTCTTATTCTGAGCATATTCCAAATAAATGACAGTAAAAACACAGATTGCAATCATTCTGGCTTTGACTTGACAGTAAAGAACTATGAGGATGTTACTATTTCTATAATGTGGTAAATTATTGAAATGTCAGTGCTCGTGCCTCATTTTTTTCACCTTATGGACTTTGGGTAAAATATATACTTCGGGAAGATCTTGCAGGATGCAAGCCAATTGCAGTATATAGACAAATTTGATCAAACTGACAAGGTATTGCTGCTATGGAAATCCTAGGTAGGACAAACGTTCACTGCTCTTGTTCACTGTGATTTAAAAAGTATTACAATTAGCTGAATCTAATTTTATGTATAAAAGACTATTAGAAGCCAGGCAATACAATTGTAACAGCTATTGTTTTTCTGTTCTAAAAATCTTAGTTTGGCAAATAAACTGAGAGTTGCAGTAACTTGAGTTAAAAATAGAGAAACCATTAGAAAATATATGTTCAGTTTACACTGAAGCATAAAGATTACTAACATAAGTAAGAGCCTCTGTGGAGGAATGGAAAGTCCCCAGAGCATTTTATTTCTCTTTTATAATAACTGTCTCAATATATCAGAATGATTGACATTACAATTAGAAGGCCAAGAAGTTTCTACCTTTATTTAGTTTTAAAATAATAATAGCAGCTGTTTAAGGTCTAGGACCTAAGTTAAACAATAACAAGCTCACCTTGATTCTGACCAAAGTCTTGTTATTAGACATTAAATAAACAGAATCATAAATCCTGATGGAGTTACATTGTTTGAGACTGACTTCAATTTTGTCAGATCTTTGGTATCTTTAATTTTGAAATAGTTGTGCAGAGCTGCAAGGGACTATGCAAACAAGTATTTATGTATTGGATATCCAGTTTCCTCTGTATGCTAACAAATGGATCAGAATGCTTTTTGCTTATGAGAGAAGGGAGAATTACAACCAGAAACACAATATTATGATTAAAACGGGTCATAGGGGGATCAAGGGCAGTGCCATGCACTCATCTTATGTAATAGCAGTTTATTCTTAGATCTGTCAAGAAGTGAAGCAGCTCCTAGGGACAAGGATCAATGAGAAATTATTTTCAGGTTTAAGGAGACATTTTGCTTAACTCTATGACATCTAGCACTGCTACTAGAAATGACAATTCTTGGCAAGGTATTCAGTAGATTTCTTTGTAACACACTTACCAGAAGGCTTCTACAGAGCACTGTCCTGAAGTGAACGAGATTTCTGACCTGGTTTGCAAAGCTCCTGCATGAAAGGCCAGATAAGGCACTCCCAAAACCTGTTGTTAACAAGGGTGATAACACACATGTGGTCTACTCAAGTAATGTATTTCTTCTTCTGTAGTGCCTCAGTTTTTGCCTGTATCACTTTATTGAGACTAATTTTTGTTTCTATTACTAGAAATACAGCACATAAGTCAAAGAAGGTTCCTCCTTCCTTAATATTTAATGACTCTCAGCCCCTTCCATACATATATAGTAAAATGCTCTTTGTGCTAAATACATTTCACCTGCAAGTTAGATGAACACTTAGCTCTTTCTGTCAACTACTAACAAGAAGAATTAAAAATTGAAAAAAATAAACACTTTTGTAAAGAAAAACATGAATTGGAAATAACTTTTGTTTTGATTTTCATCTATTCAGTGCCCCAAATATATTAACTGAAACTTTTAAAACTAAATATACCTTATAACCACTGTATTACCCTCTTCAAAAAATATTTCTTTAAAAAACATCTACTTTTGAAATTTAGCAAGCAATATTTTGATGATCTTATACAGTCACCATATTTTTTTTTTTAATAATTTATATTTAGTCTCTTATTTTTTAGCTCTACAAATACAGAGTTATCATTAAAATAATTTTGTAGGTCAAATTACAGATTACTTTTGTTGAACATGTAAACAGCTCTGTGTGTAAAATAAAAATAGTACTAAAAGTATTTATAAAAAATGAGGAAAAATAGAAGCAATTAGAAATATATTTTTTTCAGTACTGTAAAGTTACTTATAGTACGGTACTTTTGCAGCACTATTAAAAAATACTATGAAGTATAATTTCCCATTGTACTGAATTGTACTTAGTTTACTGATATAGCTTGCTTGGTTGTAGTCAAGAAAAGCAGCAATCAAAAATATTTCTTAAATTTAAGTGATAACTTTTTTGAAGGTTTGTTTATTTTCTCTAATCCTACTTCTTCTGGAGGTTAAGACTCCAACCATCTAGAATTACCTGTTTCTGCCCTTTTAGCTAGATGTCAGTAGTTTCTGATCCTTTGCTTCTCATAAATTGAGCTCAGGCACACTAATATATTTCAGTAATAACTTTACTAAGTTGTTTTATAGGTCTTCCCTTAAACCTACCTTCTTACCTGCAGCTGAAAGTTATGTCTCAACTGAAAAAATTTCCTGGCCAAATTATTGTCTTAATTCTTTAAACATACAATTCATGAATTCATTGTTTTAGCACTGTAGTATAGTTCTATAATCTGTTCTAAAAAGAACACATATGCCTCTGATGTTATGTTGCAGGTTTCCAGTCTTCGTAAATATTTGAAATTTATTTCTAGTTAGGCTTAAATCAAAATCCCATTAAATAAGACATATATATATATATATATATATATATATAAACATACTATTTTGGAATAAAGGTTAGCATGCAGTGTCTTAGAGCAATTTGAATTTCTAATATTTTTCATTTTTAGTAAATTCTATATTTATTCAATATTTTTCAATTGTAGTGTATTTGAAATGGTAGCAGGCTGTCAGATCAAATTTCTGTCAGTATTATGGTATTATAACATAATACTGAAATAGCAGAATTTCTTTCATTATAACTGGAAGGATTCCTTGGGCAGTTAATGTAAATACCTTATCACTTACTGTATTATGGGGCTTTGTTTATAAATAGATCAAGAGTATAATTCCAGAACAAATCATACCCTTCTTATTTTGCAATGTGACAACTGGAAGCCTGGTGTTTTCAACATAACAATGAGTACAAATTTGAAAAAAAAAATTGAAAAATATTTTCGTAACATTCTAACTTTCTAATGTTAGAATAGTAATTTCATTATTAGATTCTACTTTTTCTGAAATATCAATATTATACTGCTCATGTTATATATCTTTTCTCATGGTTTAGTTATGTAAGTAAGAAAAAGAATATAATAAAGTTTAAAGTAAAAATTTATTTGCAAGATATTCTGAAAAAAAGCATAACAATGAAAATATCAAAGGTCAGAACTGAAAAGGACCCAAACAGTTATTTGTCTTAGAAATCATGAAGTTAAAAAAAAAAATCATAGTTTGTTGTTCTGGTGCATGATCTTTGACGCTGTAGAGTTGGCAACATTGCATAAATAAGCAGAAGTTCTTTCAAGGTAGAAAAAAAAAGCCTCTAGCAGAGTGCATAGAAGGTCTTCTCAATATCTATGCATTTACTGCTTTGATACCAATTCAGTTGTTCAGGGAAGAAGCAATCTACACAGCTGAAATGCCTATAACAAATTGTTGTGGTCCCTAGAAGATTAGCACATAGGAGAGACATAGATTCTCTCTGTGGTATTTTAGTTAACCTCCTCTGTCATGTTCTCCCCTATCCATCTCATGTATGATTTTGAAAAGGAGTCTAGATAAATTAATATTTTCAGGACATGCTAAATTTAAAACAGTTATCAGCTGCTACCATGGATTACCTTTCTCCTAGTTTCATTTAATAGCATATGCCTAGTTGGCGTAAAGAAAGGACACAGACAACAGACACTAAGAAAGAAGGTCCTTTAGTATTGAATGACAGGCAGAAAAGAGGATTTAGGAAAAATTCTGTAAGCAAAGAACTTCTCCCAAATGTGAACCCAATCTCCTTATAAATAGGTATCAAAATATTTGTAAACCCAGAAAAAAAAAAAAAAAAAAAAAAAAAAAAAGCAGGACTGATAGATCACTTTGGCTCTATTTTTGTCAGAGCAGTTTAAAACCACTTTCTGCGTGCAGATGATGAACACTCAGTTCAGCCTACACCTATATTAATACAATGGCAAGGCTACAGGGTGAAATGGGACAAAAGGTGAGGCACTGTGAAAGCAAGGTTTGCAGTATGACTTTGCTTGAGCATTCTTTGGTAATTGAAGGATATGGAAGGCTTGCACATATGGGGTTTTTCATGTGTTAGATAATGTCACTAGAATGGCAAGGAGACACTTTTAGCTCTCAGAGGCATTTTTAACTCTTTCCCTCAGGCATCTTCTAACCACTGTTTCTTCCTTCTGCATAGCCCTTTTCTCTGGACTGCAAGAGCAGCTATCAACTTGGACGAGGCATATTTGCTTCAATTTGGTGCTTCTGTTGCACTCTGTTTGCTATAGGTCGCAGAAGAGGTGAAATGGACTCACTGCTGGACACAATCTCTCTGATTGCCCTAAGCAAGTGTGATCCCCTGGGTGTTATACATCTAGAATTTGCTGTAAACTCTATTCAATATCCATTGATATTTGTGTAATTCCACAGTTCAGGAGACTGAGCATTTGCAGCCTTTATCAATTAGCTGCAAAAATTTAGAGCTTTAGAGATAAAGTTTCAGCAGGAAGAAACCATTTAAATTCCAGAGAATGAACACAGTTTCCATGGAATTATTAGGGCAAGGTTTTACAGAGACAGGCAATGTATTTCATTCTATTTTAATAAAGGCTATTTTTTTTCCCCTAGACCACATAGTATAGAAATGCTATTTTTCTAGTCATGCAGAAATCACAAGCTCCAATTAGCATTTTAATATCAATTTAGGAATTTAGTGTCACTCTAACAGGAAATATATTCTTTCCTTTCTTGGTTTCATATGTATATTTACTGAATGGGGATGTGCTTCATTGGCATTTGTCCCTTATTTGTTCAGTTTACAGCCCATTTTCCAACCCCTTTTTCATTTAACTAGGTTGATCAAGGTGATTCAAAGCTTTCTGATTTGCCTCCCCAGTTTTTCTGAACCCTGATGTAGAGAACAGAAAATGTAAGGGCAATTTCCAAAAAAACATATTTAAACTTCTCCCTACAATGGGAGGCAGAAAATGAGTGATGGTGAGACTGAGCATTTCTGAATCTTTTCAGGTTTTCTTTCAGTGCTACGCAGAAGCATGGTGTGGTGGTTTAACACCAATAAGTAGTTCAGCACTACCACACTGCTCTCTCACTCCCCCTCCTCAAAAGACCAAGGGGAGAAAATATGATGGGGAAAAACAAACAAACAAACACAAACAAACAAACAAACAAAACACACCACGGGTTGAGATAAGGACAGGGAGGTTATTTCCCAGTTACTGTCATGTGCAAACCCAACTCAGCATAAGGGAAATTATTGACTATCAATAACTGACTAGAGCAGATGGTCCAAAACCACCTTCCCCCTCCATACCCCCTCTTCTATCTCCTTCACACAAGTGGCACAGGAGTACAGGGGCTGTGGTCAGTCCCTTGCGCTTTGTCTCTGCTGCTCCTTCATGGTCACTCTCTGCCCCTGCTCCACGTGGGGATGCCGTCCTTCATGAACTGAGCCTGCGGGGGCTTCCCACAGGCAGTACCTCTTCAAGAACTGCTCCCACACGGCTCTGTACCACGGTGTCCATCCCCTAGGAGCAAACTGCTCCAGCACAAGTCCCTCACAGGCGGCAGCTCCCTCCACATTTCCTGCTCCTGCAGGGGCTCTCCATGGGCCGCAGCCTCCTCCAGGCCACATCCACCTGCTCCACTGGGGGCTCTTCCATGGGCTGCAGCATGGAGATCTGCTCCATGTGGGACCCATAGGATGCAGGGGGACAGCCTGCTCCACCAGGGGCCTCTCCACAGGCCGCAGGGGAACTTCTGCTCTCTGCCTGCTGCACTGACCTTGGGGTCTTTGGGACTGGTTCTCTCCCAGCTGCTGTTGTGCAGCAATTTGTTCCTCCTTCTCCACCCCATACCCTCCTCACCCCCCCTCCCCCTTCCTTTTTAAATCTGCTCTCCCAGAGGGCCAACCAATGTCACTCACTGGCTTGGTTCTGGCCAGCAGTGGGTATGTTGCTATTTCAATTTCAGCCATGTAATACACATGTAATACATGGGTATTTTCAGAATACAGAAGAAGGAAACTAGATTGTGCTGGCTTTGCTCATTCAATCTCTCTCTCTCTCTCTCTCTCTCTCTTTTTTTTTTTTTTTTTTTTTTTTTTTTTTTTTTATCTAAGAGATTATTGAAGAAAGCCTCTGTGTGTCAATACAGAGAAAAACTGCACTGAACTGCAGGATGAATGTGCACAAATCATGCAAATCATGCATGCATCTTTTTTTCTTTGTAGCATTTATATATTATTTATGTGTGCATTGAGTAAAATTTAGATATTAATACAGTCTTTTTTAATGTTGTATAGCAGTATTTTGGCATCTACTTTCCTGCTGCAGGCTACTAACAGTGAGTTTTTTATATATTCTCAGTCAGAAAGAGAACAATAACTGGATAACCTACTGATCTTATCACAGTATACTGTCATTATGCTGTTTTGTTATCACCGAATATAAAATATTTAAGTAGGAAGAACCTTTGGACTTTCCCAGGAGAAATAACAATAGAAGCCATACTTATGTGTCTATTATCTCTTTTTTCTTTTTCCTTTTTTTTTTTTTTTTTTTTTTTGGGGGGGGGGGGTGAGGGAGAGTGGGTGTGTGGGGGGAAGGTGCAAAGCAAGAATGTCAGAAAGATCTGCTCCCTCCCCTCTTTTAATCTCATTCTGAAAATCACTGTCCATATTGGTGGCTGCTCACTATGTATTTCTGTATAAGCATATTCAAAAGGCATTTGCTTAGGAAACAATGGCATACCAGGCCAAATACAATTCTGTGCTAAAATAGTTTTCTGTTATCCAAATAGAATTATGATCACGCCATGAGGTTGTCTAAGCTTTCAGTACTGAAATGGCCAACAAAATCCTAGACCTTGAATTCAAGCCCTGAAAAAAGCATCAAATATTTAAAAAATAAGTGTAAACATATCTTAATTAGGAAATGGCACCTAAGAAATTTATAAGCCCTTTAGTTGCCTTTGTTAGGATGCTGGCAGCAATTTTACAATACCTCGTATAACTACCAAACCTGTATCAATCAACAGATATTAAACAATTAAGATGCATTCCTTTTATGTCTTCCTGGTAGAATTAACCAGACCTATATCTGTGTTTACTACTTTAAGGCCAAGTGAAGTAGCTTGAATTAAGAATTTCTCATAGAGCTGCATGAATAATTATTTTTTGATCCCAGACCAAACTGAGGAAAACCAACCAAACAATGTCCTTTTAGCATGCCAAACAATTTTTTTTTTTTTTTTCCTTTTTCCTGCCTGGGAAAACAATAAAACATAGCTTAGGGGTAGATCTGGGTACTTTATTCTACCTAAGACAACTTTTTTTCTTTTATTTATTTTTTTTCTTTTGTTTCTATTTTAAATTTTCTTAAGGCTTTTGTTATTAGTATTATAAACTTAATAAAAATAAATAAACTTTAA
Source organism: Aythya ferina (assembly GCF_964211825.1). Classification (NCBI taxonomy): domain Eukaryota; kingdom Metazoa; phylum Chordata; class Aves; order Anseriformes; family Anatidae; genus Aythya; species Aythya ferina. Next base: position 131,891,510 of record NC_140297.1, read on the forward strand.
TGAGATGTCTTAGAGTAAAAACTGAAATATTGTGACATTCGAAGGATTTTTTTATTAAAGAGTTTAAGCTGTCACTAAATTCAGCAAACCTCTAGAAATGCATTCAAATCAGCTTTAAATGAAGTTATTGAAATCCCAAATTTGCTTTTTATTCTATTTTTCATTTGCAATCCACCATGCAATAATGAGAGCATTGTCAAGCTTCTCAATATATACATAAAGATCTGAGTGTTCTAAAGAACAGAGATATTTGTAGTCCAGAACCTGGGCTCATGAGAATCTGAAGAGAGCACTTTGGAATGAGAAACAAGTGGTAGAGAAGGATTTCTTATTAAGCAGTATTCTCTTCAAGTGATGAGTGCAAAGTTCAGCAAGGCATTTTGGCATATAATTAGAGATCAAACTTCCTAGAAATTTAGGCTTGATTTTCAATTTGGTCCCTTCTCTGTTTCTTTTTTCTTAACACCATTGGTTCAGAAAACACATCGGCATCTCTCATGGAAATCTTTCAGTAGATCTGCCAGCTTTCCCTAGGTAGATGATCTTTTTACCATTTCCCTCATATCTATTTTTCAGAAGCAATAAATTCCTCCACTAACTTCTTTGTCTCTCCTGTTATTTTCTGAGTCAAATTTCTTAACTGTTCCAGTTTTAACTTTGGTTATCTTTCCAGCACTGCCCCAACTTCCTATGCATTTTTCAACTATTCCTAACTATCTACTTCCTTTAGAGAGTTCCTGCTCTCTACAGGTGAGAGTAAAGTAAATAAATATAAAATAAGGTATACACCTTGAAGTGACCTGATGTCACTTTCCATTTGTCAGGCTAATATGTAGATAATTTGCATTTGTCCTATCACAGGTTAGTCTTTTAGTTAGTATTTTAGTTAAAATAGACAGACACAGGAAAACATGAAATAAAACTGAAGTGCTTTAAGGGAAAGGGATTTAGACAAATAGAAAAAAAAAGGCAGATTTAAAAGAAAACAAACAAACAAACAAACAAACACAAACCTCCAGTACAACACTACAGTGTTATATAAAGTGATTAGGTGAGGAACAGAGCATTTAGCAGTCTAAAAGAAGCATATAGAGCAATCGTATTTGTTTTGGATGTTTCTCCTGTGATGTTTTCTGGATTTATCAAGAACTATAATTATCTGTGCAGGTCAGTTGTTTACAACCACATCTCTTTCTCTTCTCTTTCTGTTTGATTTTTTGCATCATTTGTTTCATGTTATTTTTTAACATGAAACTTTGTAATTTTTTAAATGTTACTGAAAATATGAGTAAACTGCATTCAACACTCATGAGAATCTTTTCCTGGTAGGCAGTCACATATGACATTGCCCATTATACTTTGTAAAGTTGACACAAAGCTCCCTAGTGTCTGTTTAGATGATGTAATTGAATTAATTGCTTATAGTAAGCTGCTCATGAGAGGGGGGTAAAGTAACAAATGTCAAACCTTTGCCAGGAGATGATAAGACATCATTGGGAAAAGTGAGCTTGCATTATGCCAATGGCAAATCTGGGAATATTCTTCATATTTCATGTCAAAATTTGTCTTTCTATCTCACAAAATGGAATATATATTGTGGTGGGAGGACTAAAATAAAATTCAAAGGTTACTAATGATAACACCACCTGTAAAGACATATGAATGTATGGATCATTTATAAATATTCATATGTATTTTTCATTTACTTGATTATTCAATTATTTTTCCCCCCATTTCTTTTTATCCCAAAGTTGGATAGCCATTGGAATATATCCACAAAGATATCTCTATCAGAGCTATATATATTATTTTCAGTTGATTTTAATAATGCAGTAACTATGTACCAGTAATCTTGATTATACATGGAAATTTCTGAACTTTTAGCTGACCAGGTTAATAGAGTTTTTAAGAAAAACATATGGTTTGGATTTGTCCTTTTTGCATACACGTTGTCGTATCTGTCAAGTAAATATACTTAATGTTAAGTAAATATACTTAAATAATACTTGAATTAGAATAAATTAAAATATAACTAACTCTTTTGTGTTTGGAAAAAGCCAAAAAAAAGAAAATATTTCAAAGAAAAAAAAAAAGCATCTGCATTTCAAAAGAAGCTAGAAGGTAAACAGGTAAAACAAAAGTAATGTTTTTCTCAAAGGTAAAAAAATATTTTCAAAAAACCTTTTTTTGTTTTTTGTTTTTTGTTTTTTTTTTTTGATACCCAAAACTTGGCTTAAAATTTAAGATCATTTAATTATTAGGTTATTAAGATCTCTTGGTTATTTTCTTTTAAATTTACAAGTTTACTACCTACTTTATGTTCATAACAGAGAAAAATGTTAATGTTGCAAAAGACCAGAAAGATCCCTCCCTCAAAAATGTTAAGGATCTCAGCTCAGTTGCTGTCACAAAAATGTGCAGTGCAACGCTTAGAAAGTTATTGGTCAGTGAAAGGAGAATAGTTAATTTCAGTTCCCATGAAAACATTGAATTAAAAAAATTATCAGAAAACTGTGTGTTCAAGTGGCTAAAATGCATAGCCAGCTGTTTTCAGAGATATTTTTATTATTTTATCAAGAAAACTTGATGGCGTACATGTCTACAGAGCAAATAAGTGATCAAATTATTTTATAGATGATTTGCATTAGGTTTCTGGATTTTAAGTTTTTTATGAATATAGCCAATTTTATGGAAGATTCCCTCAGGAAACTCCCAATGGTTCATAATTTGGCCTTCTTCAATGTCAAATAGGCTATGAACAAGCTTCTTCATGGTAGAAGAAGACAAATACTTAATACACTGTGAAATATTTAATATGTGTACCATCCTATGAATTTTGCTATATTTAAGAGGCAAATTCTACTTTCAGCATTCTTTGTTTTTAATTCCTCTGTGATTGTAGAGAACATTTCTGAGCAAAACCAATACTTTATACTTTATTACCCAGTGTTTATGTTGTAAACACAGCAGATGAAACTATCAGATTGTATACAGCATAAATATTAAAATAATTTCTTAGAAGTTGCACCAGCTACTGTGGTGGCTACTACATTAATTTCTTGTTATAAATTCTTTTATACTAAATTAAAATGTATGTGCAATAATATTAAAAATCACAGAAGTTATTAAAAATTCCATGTTATTGAAGTTTTCCAGACACTATCAAGGTACTGAAAGCTAAACCTATCAGACTTCCTTCCTATCAGATATTGTTCCTAACTCAGTCACTGATGTAATGTGTGCCTCCCTCTCTAACCTCTCCTACATCTGTACCTCTCTCACTTTTTTTTCCTCCAATAAATTCAATGAGAATTTTTCATTTTCTTTGTGCTTTGTCTATTATTCTGTAGGTTCACAAATGTTTAGTGTGGTATCTTTGAAGACTGTCATACAGGAATCTGTTTTAAGTAACTAAGCTATAGAAATCTTTCTTGCTAGTACTAGAGACAGAACATCTTTCACTTAAAACTGTCTAAATGGATTTGTGACTGCACATATTGACATGAGATAGATTTGATTTTCCACATCATAACCTAGACCTGTGCGATGCACAAGCTAGAACATATGACTAAAAGACACAGAAAGTGACGGCAGAAGGCAAGCAAAATACCTTTAATCAACCTCCTTATCATCTCTTCCTTGGAAATTTGGTTCTTAAAGCCTCCTAAAGCTTCCTAAAGCTTCCTAAATTCTTCCTCAACTTCTACTTTCTCAGGAAGCATACATCAAACTCCTGCACCAATACCATGTAAAATGCATTATTTTTCTTATTCAGTTACTCCATGACAGCAGAATGACTGGTCATCCTTTTCTGAAGTAACATGGCAAATCCTTTTACTGTCCAACCATTTGACAACTCCAGTCAAAGTCATCTGTTCCTCCCACTTAAGTAAAATACCTCCTACTCTGGCAGTGGGAGATCATGTTTCTGCATTTTCACAGTAACTACTGTGTTCCTCAATTTTTAAAATAGATAGTCTGAGGTCTGATTTTCAGAAAGCAGATATTCAGTCTTCCACTCTTAACTGTTTCACTGCCTCAAATCATCAGTCACTTTTGAATACATAGACCAGAAAATGCAAGGATAGATAATTATTACCTCTCATAAGAAAGGGTACACTGCAAATGAAGATTTTTTTTTTTTTTTAACCACTCTGTGGTAATAAGCATACAGAAATTTGGAAGACAGGTTTGACAACCATGCACTAGTAAGAATCCTCTTTCAATATGTTATGCAACTTCAAGTAAGTCTTGCACATTTCCATGTCACTTCAAAGATTTCCCTTTGCTTGTAATGTTCTGCTGAGTTTAATCTACATTGTGTAACTGCACTGATTTTGGCCATATTTGGGTACCAGTATTATAGTCTACAGTATAGAACAACACACACAGAAAACAGCAGGGCAGCTCACAAAGCAAAGCTGTCAATCACCTCACATAAGCCTGGTTGTTCTGTTTTGTCCAACTTCAGAGTCATTACAGGAATAAATTCTTGGAGCAATCTGACTGTTTCTGAAGAGTAAGAACTGTAGTGTTTTTGGTTCAAAGTATAAAATAAATAAAAACACAAGCAGTTTAAAAATTTGCATCCCTGCTCCTTGGAATTCTCACTCCTCGTACTTGTGATCAAATACATCTTCACTTGTACTGTGAAAACTGAGAGGTAAGATTCAAATCGGAAAAGTTGCATAGAAATATTTACATTTATGTATGTATATGCCTATAATTACATTATCACCCAAGGGTTTCAACAATAAATGATTCTGCAAAGTGTCAGGAACTTTAAGATTTAAACTATAAAAAGACATGTTCTTGACTTATTCCCATCAGTCTTCTGATGGACTGGAGAAGAAATACATGTTTATCAATGCTGACAATAATTATCCAGGAAAAGAAAGTGATAACCTTTATCATGTCAAACTGCTTAAACCTAAAATATACAGTTTCTGAGGTGCTGTCTAGTCCAGTTAACTAATAAGAGCTCTTCTGAAATGCAGTGACAGTGTGCTGACAAGCTCCAAGTCTGTGCAAGATCAAGGTGACTTAGAACATTGTACCAATTATCTGTTGGATATATAACAGTCTTCTACAGCTGTCATGTTTGCAGAAAAAGAAGTGAGAACAAGGAGAGATACCTTAATGAGATATATGGTACCATGGTCTCTAGTGCTCTGAATGAGGCATGTGTCATGGATGCCTTGGATACCTTCATCCTTCTGTATATTTGACTGGCTGTAAGGGCTGTGTCAAGGTGTGCTATCTCAGGCTGGATTTAGAGCTGGCAGAAAACAAAGTGATGTTTCTTGGTACAGAAGAATCTATCAGAAACTTAGTATGACTGCAGACAGGCATGACATGAAACATTCTTTGTGCAACAAATATATAATGAGCAAAAAAATGAACCCAGTGTGTTTCCTAGCAGTAATCTGGCAGCCTGATAGGAAAATGTTGTAAATGTTTACAATTATAGTCTTTGCTAGTGAAACCCTATTGGGTTTCGCTAGCAATGCTCAATTTAGCAGGTCATCAAGTTGCTGTTATTAATCTGGAAATACTGACCAAACTGATAAAAGAAAAAAAAAAAAAAAGTTGTGTTTAAATATTTGAGAAGCAAGTTCGGTGTCATTTAATACATGGAAGTTTATAGTTTTGGTATGGACTTTTTATTAATTTATTTTTTTCACAGAACACAGTTGAAATTCTTTAGAGATGAAAGCAGAAAATATATTGCAAAAGAAGTATTAAACTTGAGTTAAAAACTAATTTAAATATCAAAACACTATTTTGGAAATAAATAGTTTGACTGATGCTACAACTAATCATCTGTATTGCCAAAGCTCTCCTGGATTAAACCCACATAAATCCCCAAAGCTATTTGTGTATAGAAATTGTTAGATTAAGCTTTTGAATAGTTTACCTAACACAGTGGAATTGAAATAAAGAGGAGGGGAATGAGATTGGGATATTAGTCCTGTCTCTCAAATCACAAAATCAACCTAACCAGAAAATGAAATGCTTTTCAATCTGAAGCAGAAGTTCAAGAGACAAATGGTTTTCTCTTCTTTATCTATGAGCTTATAAAAAAACAAATAACAACAAAACAACAACAAAACCCCTCTAATTTCCTAATTGCAGTCCACTGTTAGCATTTGAAAATACTGTGAGACAATCTTAATTTAGTAAAACTCGGATTAAAAAATATCACCATAATCAAAACAAATTTAATTAAGAAATTTGTGCTCTAATAGCAATAGCGATTCTTTTCTATACTTTTATTTACATTGTTTTTGAGGAAGGGCTACCTGGGAGGGAAATTATTGATATATTGGAATATAAGAATAGACATTAGAAATATTGTGGAAAAATATATTTTTTCTTTCTGTGTCCACTCGGTTGAAAAAAAAAAAAAAATTACTGTAATTGGTAAAAAGTATGTAATAGTTTACATACTGCAACCTCTATTGTAATTTAGTAATAGAAACATAAACAACGGTTTAATGTTCCATTTTCTTGAATTTCTTACAGTGGTTTTCCTGTTGCTTAATTCTAAAAGAGCACACACGAGCACACACCTTGTGTATTTATTCTGTGAAAATAAAAAATAAAAAGAAGAAGATTTTTCACACAAAAAACCTCCACCCAAGCAACAGCCTGAACTATAATTTGCCTTGGCATAAATAATTCTTCATTATTCTGTTCTTAGAATTACCTTAAAAATATAAAATTGATTCTAAAATACTAAAAATACCACACAAATTTTTCTTTCACTGACAAGGTGTAACAACTTGGACACATGAAGAGTTGTGTGTGCATTAAATATGACTGATAAAATTTCCTTAAAGGTTATTTACAGGATTAAGAAATATGTGTAAAACTCAGTATAAATTTCTCATTTCTTTCATTTTTGATTAAATAAAAAAAAAAAAAAAAGATTTTGATTGCTTCCTTGAGCAAATATCTCACAAGATCTCTTTTTTGATCTCTTTCTTTTGTTATGAATATTGACAAAAAATGTTTACTGAGGAATAATAAAAAGGAAGCTGAATATTTGCAATACTGTGTTCTGAGGGAAAGAAGGGAAGGGGAAGGGGAAGGGAAAGAGGAAGGGGAAGGGGAAGATAAAGGGGAAAGGGAAAGGGAAAGGGAAAGGGAAAGGGAAAGGGAAAGGGAAAGGGAAAGGGAAAGGGAAAGGGAAAGGGAAAGGGAAAGGGAAAGGGAAAGGGAAAGGGAAAGAGAAAGGGAAAGAGAAGGAGAAGGGGAAGGGAGAAGAAATTCAAGATGAATATTACTGTGATATGCAGAATTTCAAGTCCTGAAGATTAGATTCTTGTCTCTGGGAACAGGCATTTAGAATCAAAGCTAACTGCCCATTTCCTAGGTAACTGACAAGACCTGTGCTAGGGTCCATGAGGTCTCACTCAGACCATTGCTGCAATGGAAAAGTCGATTCACAAAATAAAAATAAAAATAAAAAAAATCACCAGAGAGATGGTGCTTCCTTCATCATGCCTGGACTGAAGGGAATAAAAGTTCCTGCATGCAGGACTATTCAACTTGGGTACTAAATGTGAAACATTGCTGCTCAGAAGCATAGACTGTGCTAGCAAAGAAGATACATCATCTCATGATCTTTGACTTCCTATGCACTTTCATTTTCTTTTAGAAACTCCACCTTTTCATTTTCCTCATAGTATAGCCCCTGTTTGTATTTTAAGTCATAGGCTGGCTTTGCTAATGAAATGGAAGACCTGAGCTCTGGATCTGGCTTATCAAATATAGAACATTCAATGAACCATAATATTCGATGATTAATCTTAAAGAAAATATTTCAAAATACTAAGAAACCGCTAAAGAGCGTGTCTACTGTTCCTTGCCTTACATTTTGCATGGGTGTTGCTCCCTCAAGAAGTGTTTCCATTTTACCATTGTTTTTTTTTTTTTTTCTTCCATTTTATGTGGTAAAACCAGAATCAGGCCTAAGAAAACTAGTAAGTGCTCTAAGGAGTGAAAAGCAAAAAATGTAAAATTAATGACCTGGTCTATCATTTTTAACAGAGACTAAATTTCATAATCTTAATGTCACTGAAAGTAATATTTGATGATAAAGGGTAGTTATATGAAGAGGACTTAAGCAACACGATGTGTAATCTTGAACTGTTCCAGAAGGTAGAGTAGAAACTTTAATTCTTGGGAAGATGTGTCAACATACAGAATTCAGGTCAATGCTGAGATATTCCACTCAAAATAACCAGTGGGAAATACCGAAGAGAGGAGATAGGCTTGCATATCCTGGCTGAAAAGATATTTGGTGCCTAACCTCAGAAAAGACTGGAGGAAGAAGAGGTGGCCGGACTGATATTGCATTTTGTACAAAGGTTGTACTCATCACTTCACCTAGCCTAATGTGATATTGCCTGGGAATCCCTAGTCTGGGTAGTTTGTTCCAGAGCAGAAATGTAACCCTGGCTATTCTATATTCCAGGTTGTACTTGAATATGGAAAACTGTCATTATCAATTACTTTTCTTCTTTGCTACATCTGTGTGGAAGCAACTGTGCTCAGAGAATTCTTGTTCATTCAGACAGTAGAGGTGAGGCTTGGTTTGTGAATGACAGGACTGATGCATGTGATGGATGCTGAAGTTCTCACACTTAAGAAGAAACTTCAAATGTCAATATTAAGATCTAATGAAAATGTAGGCTCACAGTGATGTCAAGTGCTTATAGAGTTAAATATCAGATAGATGCAAATACAATGATTCCTAGTGTCAATATTTTGGATGTACAGCTATGTAAGGCAGTTGGAAATTTGTGAAGGTTTCCCTAAAACTTTTATTAATTTTTAGCCTATAATAAAAATAATGGTATTAAAAATAACCAGAGCCCTAATATATATATATTTTCACAGAAGAAGGGCATTCCAGTGACAGAAATTTTGCAGATAAAGGCTAATGAAGCTTTTTTAATATTTTTTTTTTCTCATAAGTTTGCTGTAGCTGTTATTGTCACTTTGTAAATAAACGTTTAAAAGTAAAGACTTTTTCCTATCCTTTGCACAGATATGAATCTTAACCAGAATGATGCAATGGCAATACAAGCAAACCTATAGGAAAAATAATCTTCTATGCATTGAGCTAAGCACTCAGTGAGAAATTATTAAAATTTTTTAAAAAATTAAAAACAAATAAAATGGGTAAAAATCATTCCTTAGCCACCTGTGAAAGTTTTAAAGACCATTCATGTGCATGACATTTTAATTAATTTAAGTAATATAAATAATTAAATTTAAATTATTTTGATTTATTCTAATTTTAACAGTAGTAATGTTTCAAGTAAGTGGAAGTAAAACTAAGACTAAATATACCAGTTGATATCACTGATACCTAAGAAAACACAAATGGACTCTTGTTCTCACTGAGTTTGTTTAGCTCAGTATCACATCTCTGTGACAATGATCCACAGTGGAGTTTTAGGAAAAACAAAACAAAACAAAACAAAACAACAACAACAAAAATATGTATGCAGTAATAGTTCCCCAGACTATTCCCCTAGTCTCAACAAATTGCAGTCCAGAGGCTCCCTGTTCCAATGGGGATGCTTTTATACTTAATAGTCCACAGATCTTTTCCCATGATTTAAGCCAGGTACATCTAGATCCTTTGTGAATTTTTAGCATGCACTCTTCGGGAAGGAGCTACACAGCTTAATTACTTGAAGAACAACTTTTTCTTTCTTCTGAACCAGAATCTTGAGCTTTTTTAGCACCCATTAGTTTTTGTATTTTAGGGGATTTTTGTACTTAAGTGAATAATCATTAGCCATTTCTCTTCTCTATGTTAATTGGTATTTTATAGAAAGAATCCATCAGGTAGAAATATAATCCTTATTTCAAACAACTAGAACCTTTTGTGTGCAATAATACAGAATGATCTCATATGATGTTATATAGTTCAGGTTAATGCATAGCTGCAGAGAAGAGAAAGTACATACGACATAAGTAAGTCTAGTGGAAGTGGCTTGTGTATTTGGTATACATGAGTGGTTAGCTTTGACATGAAGGTTTAAAATTTATTTCTAGTGATCTAAATTCACTTTATGTAAATGTGAAATGTGAAGCTAGCATTATAAGTACCTATACTGGTATATTTTGCAGAAAAAGATATTCATGCTAGCAGTTTTATGTGCCTGTATTAATGGTTCTAAATGTTCATTTTGACCGTGGCCTCTTAATTAATACTACTGTATCTTTTGCAAGCTTACCATGAAATCCAAGGGCCAGACTGATCATTGCAGATCATGCAATGATCATTGCAGTATCATGCTGAATGTATATCAGGGGATATTTTAACAGGCTTCAAAATAAAATTCATATTTCATTTTTTAAAGTTACCTAACATTTAAATAAAAAGAATTATGACTCTTTTAAACAATCAGATTATTGGAAAGAGATGTGGTCTTAAGACCTAACCAAGTAATTTTACAAGGAAATTGAATGTGTTAATGTTAACAGTACTCTAGTAAACATTTCTGACATTGATGACATTATGTATAACAGATCAATAATTTTTAGCTACTTAATTATCTGGGTGACTGCATTTGACAATTCAAACATAAAATTCTTACCTAATCTCAACCTTATAAAGGTTGAGAGAATTGCTTCAAAAGACTAAAATGCCTTAGTCTGAAGCAAACACGGTGTTTCCAGTAGCACTAACCACTTATTTTTTAAGTAAACTGTTTTCATTTTTCAAGCATTTTGATTGCAGAAGTGACATTAAGGAAGTATAGAATATTTGTATATTGCAGAAGTACCATAGGAGAACCACTCGAAATGGTGTAATTTGCTCATTTCCAAATGGTCTCAAAGAGTTAAAACACAGGGTAAAGATGCAGAAGGTGGATAAACAGACAAGTCAGGGCTGCCTCTGCTGATTATAGTATATTATTTGAAGTAAAATGGAATATGATCAATTAAGTCAATTAAATAGGCAATATATATATATAGAGAGAGAGAGAGAGAGAGAGAAAGAAAACAAATGCCAATTTGTTTTTGTTTTTCAGTAATGCAGAGAAATTTTGGCAAAGCTATTGCTGCACTTTGTTTTTAGCTAATTAGGGAAAATCATGTAACTCCAAAAAGGAATAAAACTTTCTTTAAGGATATCTAAAATCTTATTAAAGGTCTAGATCTTGATTTCATAACTGATCTAATGTAAAGATGATCCAAAATCAAGGAGTTCCTAACTTTTTTTTTTTTTTTTTTTTTTTGGTGTGTGTGTGTGTGTTTAAACAGAGAAAGAGTCTACTGGGAGTGAATCACTGTAATGCTACAAAGAATCAGTCTCTCTTGGTGTGTTCAGAATCCACTGGTTTCCATTCTAGCTTTTTCACATTCACATCTTAGACTAAAACCAACCAAAGCAATATATCATTTTGTTAACAAGACACAAAACACAATGGGATTGTTTCTAAGCTCTTTTCAGAAAATACAAATCAATAAAATATCATCAGGATTTTTTATATTTTTATTCAGAATTTACAAAGAGTAGAGAGATTTCCTCATTTCTGCCATATTTGCAAAATGGAGTGAAATTGTAGTTTAGGCACTTGAGCTGTGATAAACATAATAGAAATACACAGGCACAATATTCTTTGCTGATTTTATTGGCTTTTTATAAACAATACTGTACACACTTTAAGGCACTGTCTGAACAAAACTAAGATGTAATACGCAGGTTTTTTTTTTTTGTTGTTGTTGTTTTGTTTTTTGTTTTTTAATGCTATTTCTGAGATTGTGGCCAAACTGCTCTGCCTACACTTAGAGAGGTTGTTTTAAAAAGACAAAATCAGAAATGGTTCAGAGAAGAGTTACTAGAATGATCTGTATTTTGGCCTGGAAAACATGTTAGGAAGAATTTAAGAACATTCATCTCATCATTCATGATTTATCAAAAAATTCTTGCAGAAACCCTAACAAAACATTTTGGATCTAGAGATCAAGTTATGTTGCTTTTAAATTTCATGTTGTGGATCAGAATAATAAAAAACAAGAAAAATAAAATAAATACAAATAATAAATGAATAAAAATAAAAATTAAAAATAATAAATAAAATAATTAAAATAAATAAATATATTAAAAAAAGAAAAGAAAAAGAGAATATTACACTTTTATTCTTTTCTTTTTCTTTCCTTTTTTATTTTTTCTTGAGGAAAATGATTACTTAAGGTTGTATTATTCTTTCATTTACATTTACAAGTTTTGTTTTATTTTATTTTATTTTATTTTATTTTATTTTATTTTATTTTATTTTATTTTATTTTATTTTATTTTATTTTATTTTATTTTATTTTATTTTATTTTATTTTTGCTAAAGGCACTGCTTCTCCTGTCTACAAAAAGGCAAGGAATAAGCCTTTGTCCATTATTTAAACAAGGGTGGAAAACCTAAGTTGTTAATATGACTCTCTGAAATTGCTTACAGTTAGGCTGAATATGAAAAAGGTTTTATATATCTTGTGAATTGATATATATATCTTGTGAATTTATATATCTTGTGTCTTCACCTTTTCCCATAATGCAATTTAATTTTTAAATTTTGTGTGAAATAAACACAAAGCAATATTCATTTCACTCAATCAAGATAAAATCAGAATAGCTATTGCAATTTTTAGTTTTTAACTTGAAAAAATACATTAAAATTAATTTCAGTATAAAAAAAAATCTATGGAAAGATAAAATGAAAAATTTAGTTTAGAATGACTCATCTAGTTGTTTCCCTGAAGGAAACTGACATATTAGTTCAAGATTGAATATTTGAAGGATCTGATGAGTTTTGTTCCAAAAACATTTATATAAAACTATTCAGGCTTTCTTAACAAGCTCTCCACTGGCAGAAGATTCATTGACAAGGAATAATGGCAGCTGAAAATTAGTAATTCTTTTCAAACCACATGTTTTTTTTTGAAATTCTTTTTATTGGAATTTCATGAACATTAGTATAACAAAATTTCTAACAATTCTATAAAATCCACTTTCTAATGCAGGGTCAGGGTAGCTCTGTAAATTGAACAAGGAAAGTACAAAATTACTGTTTCTCTTCATTAAACTCCAGTGGTTGCAGCAGATGTGTATCCTACATTGCTGATATTTAATAAAGAGAATCTGCATTTCTGGATGTTATATACAGAAATTAACCTTTTGCCTTTGCTTAGTGTCTTCAGTATGTAAATAAAACATATCTGTTGAGTGTTTTTTATAATATGAATCGTAAGATCAGCATTTGCCAGTTTTTGTGTTGTCAGAGAGGAACTTAAAAGGCTTCCTTTAAGAGCTGTTCCTCTACAGGCATTTTACAGTTTGCTTTGCTTTATTTGATCAGATATACAAAGCCTGAGAAACCCCAGCGATACAAAAGATAAGGAAAAGAGTATCTATTTTAAATAAAAGGATATTATTTTAATACAATAATTATAAAATATTTTTATTTTATATATAATTTACATATATTATATTACATGTAATTTTAATTTGTATGTATTTTAAATCTATATATAATTATTTTTAATTTATATTAAATAACTATAAATTATAAATTAAAGATAAATAATTACAAATTATTAATTTATTAAAATTAATATATAAATTATTTTAATAAAAGGATATTCTGTTTAAAATGCAATTTATTTTCCATTTTCACATTTTCAATTCCAGCTGACTTCCCTTCCCTTCCCTTCCCTTCCCTTCCCTTCCCTTCCCTTCCCTTCCCTTCCCTTCCCTTCCCTTCCCTTCCCTTCCCTTCCCTTCCCTTCCCTTCCCTTCCCTTCCCTTCCCTTCCCTTCCCTTCCCTTCCCTTCCCTTCCCTTCCCTTCCCTTCCCTTCCCTTCCCTTCCCTTCCCTTCCCTTCCCTTCCCTTCCCTTCCCTTCCCTTCCCTTCCCTTCCCTTCCCTTCCCTTCCCTTCCCTTCCCTTCCCTTCCCTTCCATTTATCTGTCTGTCTAACTGTACTGGACATTGCCAATGACTATCAGTCGTGTTTGAGTCTGACATTTGAATGTAAATGCAAAATGATTGCTTGCAAGTGTTTACCATTTGTGACATGTGTCACCATTACAGAATCACAGAATCACAGAATTTCTAGGTTGGAAGAGACCTCAAGATCATAGAATCCAGCCTCTGACCTAACACTAACAAATCCTCCACTAAACCATATCCCTAAGCTCTACATCTAAACATCTTTTAAAGACCTCTAGGGATGGTGACTCCACCACTTCCCTGGGCAGCCCATTCCAATATCTAACAACCCTTTCGGTAAAGAAGTTCTTCCTAATATCCAACCTAATTACCATTTTTAATAATCTGAATAATATTGTTTATCCAATTGTAGCAGTAGTTTTGCCAGGAAAATAAAAGTATCAATACTGTTTGAACACTGTGGACTGGAAAGATGTTCGATATTCAAATATAAATATGATACCAAGGGAGTAACGCTTTTTATTTCTTTCCATGATAAACCATATGCTTGCAGCACCACTGAACATAATAGATGAAAATAGAGTCATATTTGACTAGGAAGGTTGCAGCTTAGACCTTTGTGCTTTTGAAAACTGAACAGATGATCATGTGCTTCACTACAGAAGAGTCCACCTTTTTATTATATTATATTATATTAGTGGACAGACAGAATTACTTAGCAAATCGAGAAAAAAAAAAGAAAAAAAAAAAAGAAAAGAAAAAAAAAGAAAAGTTCTCCTGGTACAACTGCTCTGTTCCTTTCTGCACTGTGTCTGGGAATCACCACATAATTTTATGTTTGTACCTACTTCTAGATTTTTGGATACTGAATAGCTTCACTAATATAATTGATTCACATAATGCTGTTACACAGTTGAAACTAAAACTTAGTTATTACTTGTGAAAGAAAAACAGGAAAGCAGGTGTTTGGGTAGATTATATCATTAAGTACTACCCAGATAGATGGGTAAATTCTTCAGAAGGACACCCATAAGGTTCTTATACCCTTTTCAAAATGTGTATTAGCTGTTTGAACAGCTGAGATTCCCTCTAAAAAATAGCATATCCATAATATGACTGTTGTGCATCCACTGCAAAACATTTAATTTTATATACTTTGTGAGCCAAGGCAAACTAAATTTATTAAAGTAGGTCCTGAAAATGTTTTAATATCTAACCTTTGAATTCTCAAATATTTAAAAATTCATACAGAGTCATACACATATTACATACACATGCATGTATTCAAATTCAGCAACATGTCCTTGGGAAACTGAGATTCGCATGTACATTTTGCAAAAGCCAGTATTGTGCTGTTTTAGTTTTTAAACTCCAGCTCTCAAGAAGTGCGTGCATGTTCTTTTAGAGAAAGTCAGCAAGCTGTCAGATAAAGTTCTCTGTGAGAACAATATGGTTTCAATTTGGAGGAAAAGTCTTGAGAATTCTAAAGAGCTGTCAAGTGCACTTCACTTTATTATTGATTAACATTAGGTTAAATAATAAAACCACAAAAAAAAAAATAATTTCAGGAAATAATAATAAACACACAAACCAAAAAAAAGCTTGCTTTTTGAAGAAAAATTCAGGAACAATCTAGGACGAGGGGGAATGGGCTTAAGTTGAGCCAGGGGAGTTTTAGGTTAGATGTTAGGAAGAACTTCTTTACTGAAAGGGTTGTGAGGCATTGGAACAGGCTGCCCAGGGAAGTGGTGGAGTCACCATTCCTGGAAGTCTTCAAAAGACGTTTAGATGTAGAGCTTAGGGATATGGTTTAGTTGGGACTGCTAGCGTTAGGTCAGAGGTTGGACTCGATGATCTTGAGGTCTCTTCCAACGTAGAAATTCTGTGATTCTGTGTGTGTACTGTTTCTGTTTTACTCTGGGAATTTAGACTCTTAACAGGAATTACTTTGCAAATTCCTGGGTACACTGATTGTAGTGCTTGGGATTTAACATATTCAGAAGGGGAAATGTAGATGTGATAAGCTATTGATTATCAAAAAATGCTTGATCATATAAATCAATACTGTTTCATATTTTACATATATAGAATGATACGCCTGTGTGATAAAATAAATAAGTAAAGCAGCTTAGTCACAATGCTTTATTTAATGATACATTTAAAATAAATGATTAAATAAATAAATAATTGCATTTTATTTTTATGTGAGCATTTAGTATAATTCGAAAGATTGATGGAGAATATAAACTGACTAAAAGTTGAAGCTGACTTCATTTAGATCCTACTAAGTCAGTATCAGACCTACAGTATGTATATTTAATAATACTGATAAAATTTATTACTCTTCTTTTAGTAACATTTAGAAATCCCACGCAGGATCGCATTTAATGAAAACTGAACTTTTATTTGCTGACTTCTAAATTATACATGGCATAGTTCTAGGATCTTTTGCTATCAAGATTTATTTATTTATTTATTTATTTATTTATTTATTTATTTATTTATTTTTGGCACTGCATTTAGAGAAAAAATTTCCTGAATGTCTGGTCTTCAGGGAACATTATGTAGGAGGGAATAACCAATTATTAGTTTGATTTTTCAGCACGTGCTAAGAAGTGGGGAAGGCAGGAAGGCAGCAGTGTCATCTGTGAGTTCTTTTATATTTAATAACATATTTTTTTTCAGTAAGCTGCTTTTTAGGTGATTCCAAGAAACATACATACATTAGTTTTGGTATACTTTATTCTAAACAAAGACAATAGTTTGCTTGAGATGTGGGGAAAAATAAAAATTAAAAATTTAAAAAAAAAAAACAAAACAACCAAAAAAACAACCAAACAAAAACAAACAAAAACCCCACAAAACAAATAAAAACCAAACCAAAACCAAACCAACCATCCAACCAACCAAAAAGAAACAAAAAACCACCAGAAACAGATAATCTCAATTAATGTAAGTCAAGTCCTCCTTGAAGAAAAAAAATACTCTGAACTATTTACAGAATTCAGCATTTTTGTCTTCTATTTAAAGTATTTGCATAGGATAAAAATAAAAATAAGGGATAATCCTATGCAAAATCTGGTGAAGTGTTATATCAAGAAAGGCTTATATAATAATATATAAATAAGCAGTTATGTAAATATGAAATCCAAACAAAAAAGCTAAGCAGTACCTATCCATAAAATGAAAGGAACAGCTTATTTAAGAGACAACAAGTTTTATTTAATTCTTACAAAAGACAAACATTTTAAGAAAAATTGCAGAAATAGTTCTATAGTATTCATGCCTGACTTACGAGGGTTCACACAGGCCATAATTTCCCTGCTGTCTTATGTGCAAAGATAAGCTCAGAATTTCTCATCTCAAATCCAGCCAGAGACAGGCTGGTGTTTCAAGAAGAACACACTTGAGTTTCAACACTATGGATGGTTCCACATATTCCTTCTGGGCAACTCACCACTACCTTATCTTACTGAACAGGAAACATATGTTGCAGTCATGCATCACAGGCTGTGAAACAGGATACCTTTGTTGCTGTTGTTAGCATATCTACCTCTTTGCTTCCAGCAGGTGGAGTGGCTTCAAACGCCAAAGAACACAACAGGCTTTTTTTCATGCTTGCTGAGGAAATATATCTACTTTTTCTCTAGGCGATATGTGAAACCAGAAAATAACTTTTCAGTAATTAATTTTGCTTGACTAATAATGGTTTCTGGATTGGCCAGTTTCTGGAGTGTAATGATCAGGTGGATTAAGACTGTAAGGCATTTCCTGAATCTTTGCATTCAGTCTTTACTCCTTGTTTAAAAATGAAAAATATAGCTAGACATAAACCTTTAGGCCAGTAGAACATTGCCCTCAGGCTGAAGCCTAATGATGAAACTGGTAATTTATTTTTATCAATTTATATTCTAGTCATTAACAAGAAGATAGATTTTCTGTATTGTTTATTACTTAGAAAGTTGATCACTGACAGATTATTATTATTATTATATTTTATAAAATAGTACTTCATTGAATGTCTTAAACTGTTCTATTAGAAATGCAATTTAATGCTGTGGCTTACTATTGTCATAGTTATTAAAATATATTATGCTATGGAATGGTGATCTGAAATTAGATAATATATATAGGTATATTATATGTTAGAAATATCTCCTTCAATTTAACTAGGAATTATAAATGGTTTAGATAATTAGAAAAGATGGAAAAACAAACAAACAAAAAAAAGTATAGAACAGGTATACAAGGATACTCAAGAAGACTTTTAAGGAGACTTACATTTATGTACAATCAGACATAAAGGGCAAGGGTAGAAATTAGCTCTAGTGTTAAAGCTATCTAAAGACAGCAACATTTTTTTTTTTTTTAAACACTAAAAACGTACCTGTCCCAGATGAAATCTATCTTGCTGTGTTTAGTAAGGTGCTTTTCTATGTTGACATGGCAGTTCATCCCTTAAGGAATAAGCCAGATCATGCACAGCTAGCCCTAATGACAAAACAGAGCTAAAGTCTGACAATTCCCTGGATATCACTGTCTGTATTTGAGCCTGATTACTTTTAAATAAACTTGAGAAGACAAATGCACAGAATCTCATCTGACACAGTGGCATGAAGAAGCATACACATTTAGTGAAAAATAAACAAATTAACTTTCATTGCTAAGTGGTAAAATTAATGAATAGATACAGCTCAAGATTGTCTAGTTATTCATTGTGTTTGAGGAAATTACTTGTTTAATGAGCAGAGCAATGTATCAAAGTTTGTGTAGATGTAGTATTAAGTAGAAATTGTTCTTGTCTGAAGTCTTTGGACTTCAGACTGTGATACTGTTGTACTTGTGATGGGGATTTTGCCATTAGTAATAGGTTTCAGTGGTGTTTCTGGTAGTACCTCAGTCACAGTCTTGATATGATACTGGTTAAAGTTAATAAGAGAGATCAGAATTCCTGAATAATGGGAGATGCATACTCTGGAGAAATATTCTAAAGCTTAACAGGTCTCTTCTCTCACCAAGAAAGGCAGAATTTCTTCATGGAGGGGGTGGTTAAACATTGGAAAGGGCTTCCCCCATCCCTGCAGGTATTTGAACAGACGCTGAGAGACACATGGCACTAAGAGACAAAGTTTAGTGTGGTTCAGATTGATAGTTGGACTTGATGATCTTGAGGTCTTCTCAAACCTAGATGGTTCTGAGATTCTACAGTTCTATGATTCAGTGTTCTTAGCTCACTATCTATAAGGTATTAGCTAAAAAAAGGATGAGTACACCGGAAATTCAATGTTTTATTTAAACTTCCAAAAGTTTTAGGTTGTTGTTTTTCATATCCAATTATTGATTTATAGTTATCAACTAAATGATCCCCATTAAGCAAAACTCTCCATTCCAGACTCGAATGCATGTTTTGTATCTCTGTCCTCAATGGGAATCCTCAGATGCTTTAAATTATAAAGACAGGTTTCCTGTCTTAGAGTCTGTATAATTGCATTGATATTTAAACAGCTTTGAATTTAAAGCAAAAATAAATGGCAAAAATACCTATTTTCTAACAAGATGCTTTAAGAGAAAATGAGAAAGATTATTTTGTATATTTTTAGACTTTGATACATTTCTCATTTATATCTGGACAACTGAATGTAAATTCAACTGTATTATTATTATTATTATTTTGTATATTTTCAAACTATAATACCAATTTTATGGCAGTTTAGTATAGTTACATATTAATATCCAAACTCAGAAAATAATGCAAACATAACATAAAAATTAAAAAAAATGTAATGGAGAAGACCTTGACACTATCCTATCCAGAAAGCAAAAGGTGTATATATATACCCATGTATGTGGATATATATATCCCAAGTATACATGTACAGTGTCAAAATACCAACTTTTATTTATTTATTTATTTATTTATCTATTTATTTATTTATTTATTTAAAGGTGTGGTATATTTAAAGATGAGAGTTATGGAGAGTTCTAAGTCTGAATAACACCTAAACAAGTACAACATAAGAAGATATATATATGTATTTGTGATGCATGAAGCATCTGTATGCTACATCTGTATGCTGTGTTCATCTGTAAATGTCATGATGTTAAAAAAATCTTTATTGCTTTCTACAAGTGATATTAATTATTTAAAGTTTATGAAGTGCTTTGGAATGTAACTCATTTGTAAATACACTAGATAAATGTTAAGTAGTGTTACTATAAATTTAAAACGGCAACAGAAATCTAATAATATTATTTTATTGATTTGCTAAATGACAACAACAAGCTGGGTTTGTTCTGCTGTGTAAATGTTTCTGTGTTACCTTGCTGCAGAACTTGTTTCTTAAATAATTGTGCCCAGCCCAGGAAAAAATATCTGTGCACAGATGTGGAGCTCTGTAAGCATGCACTCAAACTAGAGCTTTTTAATACATATAAAGAAGTATAGATATGGCAGAAGAATTATGGGGAATATTAAGTTCTTTGGTTACAGGTGCAACCAAATTACTTTGGAGCATTCCCTGTACAGCTTTTTTGTTTGTTTTTCCAGAGTGACTTTTACTCCAACATGACGAAAACACCAAAATAAACAACCTGGAGAATTAAGCGCCGTGGTTGTTCTCAATCCCAAACGATTCTTCTTGCATCCCCCCAGGGGTAACTGCACCTGCTGTTTCCCTAAAGCCCCTGTACACCAATGCATGGAGCATGGGAAATAAACAGGATGAGCTCGAGATCTGTGTTCGTTCACGAGGCCACGATCTCGTTGCGATCACTGAGACGTGGTGGGACAGTTTGCATGACTGGAATGCAGTCATGGAGGGCTATGTCCTCTTTAGGAAAGACAGGCTGGGGAAGTGAGGGGGTGGGGTTGCCCTTTATGTGAGAGAGCAATTAGAGGGCACCCAGCTCCAGCTGGGGGAAGGTGAAAGGCAAGTGGAGAACTTGTGGGTAAGAATTAAGGGGTGTGCTGGTATGGGAGACATGGTGGTAAGGGTCTACTATAGGTATCCAGATCAGGAAGAGGAGGTCGATGAAGCCTTCTACAAGCAGCTGGTAGTAACCTCACAGTCATGAGTGCTGGTCCTCATGGGGAACTTCAATTACCCAGACATCTGCTGGGTAAGCAACTCGGCCAGGCACGAGCAGTCCAAATGGTTCCTACAATGCATTGAGGACAGTTTTCTGATGCAAGTGGTGGAGGAGCCAACGAGGTGGGGGGTGCTCCTGGATCTCATTCTTACCAACAGGGATGGCCTTGTTAGGGAGCTGAAGGTTGGGGACAGCTTGGGATGCAGCGACCATGAGATGGTGGAGTTCCAGATGGAACTAGGCAAAGGAAATAAGGCTAAAAGCAGGATTGCTACCCTGGACTTCCGAAGAGCCAACTTCGACCTCTTCCGGGACCTGCTTGGGAGTATCTCATGGTCTAGGTTGCTAGAAGGCAAGGGTGCTTGTGAGAGCTGGGCTACATTTAAGCAGAACTTCTTCCATGCTCGGGATCAGTGCATCCTGAGGAATAGGAAATCGGGGGAGGGGGGCAGGATACCCATGTGGATGAGCAAGGAGCTCATCAATAAGACCAAAAGGAAGAGGATGGTCTATGAAATGTGGAAAAAGGGCCTGTCCTCTTAGGAGGAGTATAGAAGGGTTGTCAGGGCCTGCAGGGACGTGATGAGGAAGGCTAAAGCCCACATAGAGATGAGGTTTGCAAAAGAGATAAAAGATAATAAGATTATTAATTAATTAATTTATTTATTTTTTAAGTATGTAAACAGCAAGAGGAAGACTAGGGATAATGTGGGTCCCTTGCTGAATGAGGGGGGTGTCCTGGTCACGGGAGATGCTGAGAAGGCAGAGATACCGAATGCTTTCTTTACTTCAGTCTTTGCTTCAAGGACACTCCCCCAGGACTCCTTGCCCCTGGCAATAGGACAAAGGGCTAAGGAAATAGGACAAAGGAAATAGAGGGCTCCCCCCTGATTGATGAGGGAGTGGTTTGGGAGTGTCTGAGTGGGCTCAATGCACACAAATCCACGGGTCCCGATGGGATGCATCCATATGTGCTAAGGGAGCTGGCAGATGTGATCGCCGAACCGCTCTCTATCATCTTTGAAAGGTCCTGGAGAACAGGTGAGGTGCCTGAAGATGGGAGGATAGCCAATGTCACTCCGGTCTTCAAGAAGGGCAAGAAGGAGGATCCAGGAAACCACAGGCCAGTCAGTCTCACCTCTGTCCCTGGAAAGGTATTGTAACAGCTTGTTCTGGATGCCATCTCCAAGCAATTGGAAGAGAAGAAGGCTATGAGGACTAGTCAGCATGGATTCACCAAGGGGAAGTTGTGCTCGACCAACCTTGTTGCCTTCTATGATGGCATCACCAGCTGGGTAGATGGAGGGAGAGTGGTGGATGACTACCTTGACTTTAGCAAGGCTTTTGATACTGTCTCCCATGACATCCTACTAGCAAAGCTGAGAAAGTGTGGGATAAATGAGTGGATGGCAAGGTGGGTTGAGAACTGGCTGACTGGCCGAGCTCAGAGTGTGGTGATCGGTGGAGCAGAGTCTGGCTGGAGACCTGTGACTAGCGGTGCTCCCCAGGGGTTGGTGCTGGGTCTGGTCTTGTTCAACATCTTCATCGACGACCTTGATGATGGAATAGTGTCTGCCCCCAGCAAGTACGCCAATGACACAAAGCTGGAAGGAGTGGCTGACATGCCAGAAGGCTGTGCTGCCATTCAGCAAGACCTGGACAGGCTAGAGAGATGGGTAGGAAGAAACCAAATGAGATTTAATAAGAGCAATGTAGAGTCCTGCACCTGGGAAGGAACAGCCCGAAGTATCAGTACAGGCTGGGGGACGACCTGTTGGAGAATAGGTCTGAGGAAAAGGACCTGGGGGTCCTGGTGGATGACAGGTTGACCATGAGCCAGGGGTGTGCCCTTGTGGACAAGAGGGCTAATGGGATCCTGTCGTGCATTAAAAGGAGCGTGGCCAGCAGGTCAAGGGAGGTGATCCTCCTCCTCTACTCTGCCCTAGTCAGGCCTCACCTGGAGTACTGTGTCCAGTTCTGGGCTCCCTGGTACAAGAAAGACAGGGATCTCCTGGAAAGAGTCCAGTGGAGGGCCACAAAGATGATACGGGGCCTGGAGCATCTTCCTTATGAGGAAAGGCAGAGACCTGAGTCTGTTCAGCCTGGAGAAAAGAAGACTGAGAGGGGATCTCCTCAATGCGTATAAATATCTGAGGGTTGGGGGACAGAAGGATGTAGCCAACCTCTTCTCAGTGGTTTGTGGGGATAGGACAAGGGGCAATGGCTGCAACTTAGAACATAGGATGTTCCGCACCAACATGCGAAAGAACTTCTTCACGGTGAGGGTGATGGAGCATGGGAACAGGCTGCCTAGGGAGGTTGTGGAGTCTCCTTCTCCGCAGACCTCTTTTGACTTTTTCAGTGTCTTGAAACCACTTATTGAATAAGCTATGTTGTAAGCTATGTATAAAAAGGTTGTTATTAATTTTCAACTTTTATAACCTTAAAATGTCTATAATATTCTGTTAAAATTATTTTTTTAAAGTTAGCCTGAAAGTTATAAACTTTTGAAATACTTCAATGCTTTCTTTCTGGAGTAGTCAATATGTTTCAGGGTAATTCTGTACAAGTGTGTTCAATATGAAACTTTCTGTATATTTTAGATGCTAAAGCAACTGATTTAGTGAGTGGCAAAACAATATTAACCAAGGGAGAAAGTTTTTTCCAAGCTGCAATTGTACAATTTTCTTCAACTTAAAATAAAGTATTTATTTCTTGAGTAAGTTTAAGTAAATTTTGTAACAATGTAAAGAGTTTCATTACATGTTAATTTCAGAATACATGTATATTGGGTCATTCTTTTAAAAAATGATTTATCATTCAAAATAAAGTGTTTCTAGGCACTATAAAAAAATAAGTGCAGTTTTGGATAAGGTAAAAATGTAACTCGGAAGTGGAATGAAACTTATTGTACATACAAGCTATGTCCTCTGTAATGCATGGCAAAACCTGTTTATTTATCACTGGACCAGGACATATTATTTAGTTTACAAATCTACTTGGATCCTACTGTGCCTGAAAATTATTTATTGGTACATGGAGGAAGAATGGATTTTTATAATTGGCACTGAAATCCACCCTGCTGACATAGAAGACTGACACAATATTAAAAAATATGTGATTTTGCAGTTCTATTTGAAGTGTTCTATTTGAACTCTTATTGCTCTTACTACTAGCTTTTCTTGTTAAAAATCTGCCTTTTGTATCCCATTCATCAGAAACCAATTTCTCTCAATATTTCTTCTTTATGACAGTCAGAACTTCAGGGAACCCACCAATATTATATGGAGTATGTTGCTGAAACACACATGGGGGTCAATATGTTTTATGAAAGCCACATCTCATAGAGTCATAGATTTGTAGAATCATATAATATACGGTATAATCTGGAAGACATTCACTAGGATCATCAAGTCCAACTCTTAGCTCCACTCAGGACTACCTAAAAATCAAACCATGTGTCTTCAACCTAGGTGAAGAACCTTTTCCTATTCAATCTGAACCTCCCCTGACACAGGGAAGTCCCTTGGGTCCTATCACTAGTTACCAACTATTTTCCATTGCTTCTCTCATTCTTTAAAGGCTGAAAGGAGAAGATAAGTATTTAATCTTATACTAACTAGTTTATTGTGTGCAAAAGATACATACTTAGGAATGTGGAAACAAAGCATGTGAAAATGGATTGTATTTCAGTCAGTTCTAGTATGAAAAAATAAAAAAGGTGTTTTTTTTTTTTTTTTTATGTTTGCTTGTTTGTTTGTTTTGTTTTTGTAGGAACTTTGGCTTGATTAAAATAATGAAAAATATAAAGGCTGATTTTTTTTTCCCATCAAATCATTCACATATTTAGTCATGTAACAATATTTGTTATTGAGTTGGTCTTTAAACAAATAGAGTAGGATTACTGCCTGAGCAATTTTTATATAACTGTCGTAGGATCATTGAATGGTTTGGGTTGGAAGGGTGGTAAAGATCACCCAGTTCCAACTTCAGTGCCTTGGGCAGGAACACCTCCCACTAAACCAGATTGCCCAAAGCTCCATCCAACTTGGCCTTAAATACTTCCAGGGATGGCACATCTACAACTTCTCTGGGAAATAACTAAGATATTAAAGGAGTGATTCTTATGCCAGGATACAGAAGTCTAGGCCTATCTGATATGTCATAAATTTCTGTTACATCAGAAAAACACAGATCTTCTGCACCTCACCTGCTAGCCCCATGCAAGTGACTGGAGAATACACAGTCAGATGAATTCATACAAATCGGCACCTACCCATCTAATCTAATGATTGTATAAATTCCATTGTAGCCAATGTAAAGAGGGGTTCAGCTCTAAAGAATGATTTCTGAAATAGAAAGAAAGAATTGTTCTTTGGAATCAAATCTTTTTCTCCACTAGTATAAAGGAAGATGAGAGGACTATTTTGGTCTATCCTGAAAAGGTGTAAGGAGATGAAGCCTACCATAAAGTATCTTTTGACACCCCTGTTTGGACGTACTTAATTTGAATTCATCTCCTGTTGTAAGAATAAGCCTGTCTGTTTCTTATATATACATATATATATATATACACACACATTTGTTTTACATTGATTATTAATGGAAAATTTGCTTTTTTATTATGAAGGAAGTAATCAAAGAAACAATCCTCTCATCCCAAGATTTATTTCCTGGAGTATTAGGTATTTTATTAGAACACAGCTATAACTTTGGTACAAAATGATCCCTCCACACTCTTCCTCCCCAATAAAATAAGAAAAAAAAAAAAAAAAAAGAAGAAGAAAGAACTTTCTGTTGCAGTTATGAAGCTTGGTGATTTTGTTTTGTAGAAACAAATACATTTCTTTAGCCTTTTTCTGCATTTGCCAGGCTGACCTTAACAGTGTCTTATTTTGTAATCAATATCAAGAATGGATTTAATATTCAACTTCAAGCTTCCTTAATATTTTTCTGCTTATATCAGGTCAGGTTGAGATCCAATTCTTCCTTTAATATAACACAGAGTTTGTTAGCTAACAAAGCTCTTTGCTCATGGGATGCAAACGAGTAATGGATTTTCAATAATTTATGTAATTTTGTAACTTTTAGAGTGTGTGGACAGTTTGGGGTTAGTGTAAAAAATATACTTAATTTGCTGGTAAGAGAACAATTACCTTTGACTGGCTGATAAAATAATTTCTTTTGAAACACCAGAGTGATAAACATTATCAAAGAGAGCAATTAAAACAAGAGAAAAACACTGATATATGAAATGGTTATTAATGCTGTCCTGAAAAGTGATAAAATTGTAAAGTCAGAATGTATAATTTAAATGGTGCTTAAAAATAAGCTAAGTGATTAGGACATGGTCTCTTAGATAAATACTATAGGCAGTGAAGTGCACTATGATATAATCTGGAATGAAATGACCTTCATTTTTCTGTTAGATATTTGGTGAATATTTTAACAGTTAGGTCTCAGGCTTTCTTAACTGTAACAGCTCTCTTTAATAGTATAACTTCTTTCTATCCTTTGAGTTGTCAGCAAACATCTCAAGTATTTCTGGAGAAACAAGGTAATGTACAGGTAATGTTGTAATTTCCCAAAGAACATTGTTTACAGAGTTTACAGAGTTGTGATATTTGAAAGAATAACAAGAGGAAGAAAAAAATAAAAAAGGAAAAAAAAAAAGAATTTGAGGGCCTTGTTACTCTCCTTCTGAACTTCGGCAAAATACATTCTCAATATAGCTATAAATAAGTGGTGGTAACTTGTAATTCAGGACTATTCCTTGGATTTATCTGGAAGTATTGGACTCTATGGAAAAATGTGGCAATTAGGAGAAGGAAGAAGTCTGTTTTCTTTCCCCTGACAAGGAAAAAGGTTGAGGATGGGTAGTTTGTAGAGGAAAGGAAAAGTCAGAAGAGACATAATCTAACGGTGCCAGAATGGACCTTCATAGGCGTAACCTCATGCATGCTTGGGAGTGAAGGCAAGGGACTGTGATTCCAAAGAACCATAGATGTCAGTATAACATTATATAACATTTCATATAAGATGAAAGAGATAAGTCTTCACTTTTACATATGGTTACATATCATCTCATCTGCTCCACCTCATCAGTAGTGTGAGAAATCACAAGATGACAGGAAATAAGACCAAAGTCACTTGAGAGAATGATTACTTTAATTTGCGTAGTATATAAACACATATAAAGGTGTAAGAATATGCAAAACAGAAGGAAAACACTACTTTGAGGATTCCACTGGCAAAATGCTTAATTGTCATGTGCACAGTTTATGATGCTTTAAGGAGCTCTTCACAAGATTTTTATTTTATTTTATTTTATTTTATTTTATTTTATTTTATTTTATTTTATTTTATATTTTATTTTATTTATTTTATATTTTATTTTATTTTATTTTATTTTATATATATATTTATTTATCTATTTATTTATGTATTTATTTTGCATGGCTGCATATCTATTATTTCCTTTATATTGAAACTCATGCAATTACTAGTGTCCAGGTAGAAGTATTATGTAGAAAAAGGTCTAAAAAAGTCTACTCTTTATTTTTTTTTTTTCCAAAGTCCGTAGAATAATAAATTGATTATGAATTTTTAAAGAGTTCATCTTCAAAAAATGTAATTACAGAGATGCACTGGGAAAGAGGGCAATATGTTTTCACTCAAATGTACTCTGGTTTTAGATTAGTCAAAAATCGTTCTGTTTACTTCCAAGCTTACACAAAATAATTGCAAAGCTGGATGACACCACCTGAGAAGCATTCTGAAGCATTCTTAATATCCAAGGTTGTGAAAAGAGGTAGGGGAATGTCTCTTTTCTGAAAGAAATGGTAGGGCAGGAGTAGGGTCGGGAGTGGGTTACTAGTGAAAATAGAAGAAAGAACAAAGTAGAAAAGTTACTCCAAATATTGCCATCCAAATCGTATCAATTAGTAAACAGGTAGTCTCCATGGCATGCACTAGCTGGCATGAGGCCAATATTAAATGACTACTTTCTACTTAAGAGAGCTAGTGGGTATCACTGTGTGTATGCAACTTCATGTACAGTTATCTAGACTAGGGTGTGCCTCTATTGCAAAAAGAACAGTTGGGCCATTGAGTCAGGTAGATACGATATTTACTTTTAACTTAATGTTATTATCGTACTATATTTTGGAGGTTCAGGCAGGCACTACAAAACTTATAATACTTAAAAAATGATTTATTAAAATTAAATTAGTGAGTTTTCATAAATAAAATGTTTTTGAGATTCAGATATACTTCTGTTGTTTTAGAAGCAGTAGTGTCATATGCCTTAATTCAGTACTGTTGTATCCCCATACAATAATGATCTCATTTTTACTTTATAAGGCAGTTCATTGGAAAAAAAAAAAAAAAAAGGAAAAAATAAAAAAAAAAAAAGAAAAATATATAATTAGGAAGACAGACAACCAAAACCAAAAAAGTAAAAAAGTTATTTATAAACTGAAAAGAAGCAGAAAGGCTGTGGCAGAATGAGTTTGCTAAACAATTAGAGAGCAGGGAAGGCAATCAGAGAAAAGATAGCACAGTCTGTTCCTTGTGTACATCTCCTTTCTGCAGAAGTTAACCTTGATTCTGTTCTTATTTGTCTTTCTTCATTTCAGTTAATTACATTAATTTAATAGCTAGCAATGACTTAAAAGTACTGAAAAGAAGGGGAGAAGGTATACAGGAAAAATAGGTTTCATAGTGTAGTGCACAGCAAGATCACCGGTTTGCTGTCAAAAGAGAAAATTTAAAAATTGTTTTTAGTATTAATTAATTATTTCACATTTTAAGAGGAGAAATTTCTTTAATCTCTTACAGAACCCTTCCACTCCTTATAACTAACTCAGTATGGAGTGTGTAATGTAGAGATATGCAGTGTATCTTTTATACAGAAGTCTAGCAGAGAGAGTATGGGAAATGGAAAGTGAAAATTCAGGTCTCCTTTCATGGTGTGGTGATTCTCTCCTTTCAAAATATGGAAAACCTTTTGAGAAAATCCATCAGAAATGTTGTTTTAACATATGCTTCCATAGGTCAAACAAGGAGAAAAAAAGTTTTTAAAAGTTTTTCTTGAAAATGCATTTTCTTTAACATTAGGAATAATTAGATCTAAGTGAACATGTGTTAAGACACAACTTTGATAATGGTTCCCATCTTCTGTGACACAAAGTATGGGATGCATTGGGGAGTGCTAGAGGTAGAAAGGAAAGAAAGGTCTGCAGAACTTTTAACTTTCCTACAGACCTATCCGCAAACACAGAGATACTGTTTGCAAATTCCAGTGGATCTTTTAAGATGTAGGTGGAATCTGAAGTTCTAATTTCTGGATTGCTTAAGGTGCCAGTGAAGTTCCAACAGTGTGACAAATGATATTAGGCTTAAAATCCAGATATAAAGGAACTCCTCTAAAACAGTGAGGAGTGGAAAAAGAAAACGTGAAATAGACTGAAAGGCAGCCCAGGCTGCCTTGACAATGAGAATACATTTGTTTAATGGTATCTTAAACTACAATATATTGTGAACAATGTTATTAAAATCAGTGAAAGAATAAAGTGTGGAGTTCTGTGGGTGATTCATGAAAATTTTTAAATGAAAATTTATGGTTCGACAAGGGGAATTGTACACTTTCAATGTTGACCTCCTATATTGGAAGTACCCTTGAGCACAGGCAATTCCTACGTTTATTTTAGCAGAAGCAGAGGTATTTTCTTAAAAACTGTCCATTTCAGTTCTGAATAATATCAAGCATATTTTTACTGCCCTTCAACATAAAGGTTATTTCTAAGTGTGGCAGAAAAGCTATATACCTTACCTGCACTTTCTAAAGCTCAGAAGATTTCTGGATTTTACTCCTAGCATCACTTTAGGTTGCCCCAAATCGCAACCTGTTATTGTAACAGCTCACACAGAGGGTTCCTCTGGAAGTACTGACTTTAATGACACAGTGCTTTTACAAGGGTGAACCTCAGTGTTTTAGATGGAGTAGTAACAACAAGCCTGCTGCTGATTGTTGAAATCCCTCTGAAAAGCAAATGGGTGGTTTTCTGGAATGTCCTTTGAAGTGCAGACACTTACATAGTTACAGGATCTTTCAGGTAATCCAGCACCCCTCCATAGTGCCAGAGAGATTGCTCTGGACCTTGCTACACAGGCACTAAAGCTTGTAAATGAAATAAATGTATGGAAAATCTGATTTCAAACTTTGCCTTGAGACTGTTTAGTACAGTCATTTAGATGAGACCATTTAGACCTGGAATTACAGCTACATGAGTCTAGGATTCTGGTGTTACAACTACATTTTGAATATAAGAAAACAAAGATTAGTTTCCCATATTCAGTTTTTAGCTGTAGCACAGATATTGTGGACAGAATTCTTCAGTTACGGGTAATACAAATGAAATTAGATTGTATTCTGTGAAGTATATGTTTTATACTGTGCTTTTTACAAGGCTTGATTTGAAAGCTAAAGCTCATTTGACTAAAGTGAATATTTCTTAGAATTTTATCTAATATAAAATAGCCCTTCTAGTATGGAGTGCCAGGGAATGGTGATGGTGTAATCATCTTTCACATAATCTAGTTTTTATTCTTGGATCTGTTATTGATTACTGTTCACAAAATGATGGAGGGCAATCCATAATTATTTTACTATGCATCAGCTATAAATTGAAGGCAATGATTCTGCTCTAGATTTTCTGATTGATAACGTTACATTGAAATGTTTTAAAAAAATAAATCTCAATACAACAGTTTATACCATCTGAGAATCTTTCCTTGACTGACTAAAAATACTCAAGTGACAAACAGAAGGAATAAAGTGAAAGCAATTTTCAAATTAATTCTCATCCTTTCTCAGAAAACTTTCTGTAGGAAATAATAGAAAAAAAAATAGTTTGCCATTCCAGCTTGGATTAATATTATGATTTTTTTTTTTTTTTTTATACAAATAGTTTGAAAAGGCCTATCATTTTGAGTAATTTTCCAGTGTAAATGAAAGAAAAGGGTCATGGTTCATAGATACTTATTAATTTTGTTAACAGAAAGCAATTTACTTTTCCTTAATTAAACTTAACCACTGCAGCCTTTGTTTTAAATTGATAAAAGGATTACAAAATTATCTTTTCAGGTTTGTATAGCAGTTAGTGTTTGAATAAAAATGTCTCTTGCCTGAACTCAAGTTACAATACAGAATTATAAAGAGAATCGCTCTTCAAAAATTTCAAATAATCTTTATGTTACTTTATTAATTGCTGGAGTTTTCCTTTCAGTCCTAAATTATAAAATTAATGTGATTACTGAAAAACTAAGTTGAAATACGTAGGTAGAGCCTGTCAGTCAAAATACAAAGTCCATAAATGAAATGCATAGCTCCTTTTATATATTCAAAAAAATCTCTACTCAGAACCATCCACTCTGATTTAGCTATGAGATTAAATTTCACCAGCATCAGTGGAAGAAATGTTCATTAGAATGGAAATGTCCATTGGCAGATATCCTTCCACTGACTATCCACTGAATAATATGAGTAAGTTGTAATGTCTTTTTATAGCCCTAAAAACAAAACCCTGTTGTATATCCCCCACAAAAACCTAAACATATAACATATTCACAGAGTGCACATTACAATAAGCTGCAGCTTATTGTAGCTGACTTTTGCTATGATGTCTATTTGGAACATCACAGCT
Organism: Aythya ferina; assembly: GCF_964211825.1. Classification (NCBI taxonomy): domain Eukaryota; kingdom Metazoa; phylum Chordata; class Aves; order Anseriformes; family Anatidae; genus Aythya; species Aythya ferina. The sequence goes on from NC_140297.1 coordinate 131,923,276, forward strand.
GCATGTGACAGTTACAAGAGTGCTTAGTTTGCAAGCATAAGGCAAATGAGCAGGGATAATAGTAATTAAGATAGATGAATAACTACCAAAAAAAAAAAAAAAAAAAAAGGATTAAGAGGATGCTAAGAGCTATTTATTATTATTATTATTTTCCAAGTTTGATCAGAAGGAGGAACACATTTTGAAGACAGAAAAATGAGGTGGGATTAAAGCAAGACCTGACAAAAGCAGTGCTCAGCCACATAAAGATGTTCAAAACAAGTAATATGCGTGTCTAAAAACTATAAAATGATATAATTAGAATTAGGACAGAACATAGACAAGTATGAGTGCGTACAATATGAGGATAAAATTTAATATACATATAATGTATATAGAGCTCCCAGAGAGGAATATTTTGTCTTAAGTTTTCCACAAGGACAGTTATGCTGAGAAAGCAGCTAAGTCATGATGGCTTGAGAAAACTACCAGCAGAACACAGAGAACCAGCAAAACTGAAATACTGAAATGTGGAAGGATCAGGTAATTCCTACTTCAGCCTTTGGTGAAAAATTGTACAAGTAATTGCCTTTTCAGCAGCCAGATTTTTTAAAATTAAATCTCAGATAATACATAGTAAGAACAAAGAAAAGAATTCTTAAACTGGGGAATTGAACAATAATTCATTTTGTTATTTACTCATTAATCTGAGTAAGATCTAAGAAAAAAAAAAAAAAAAAAAAAAAAAAAAAGGAAGAAGATGTGGAAGATAAGGAAATGGGAAGAAAATGAAATAGAATTCACTACATGACTTCCTTGATAGCATAACACTTTTGATAACAGAACAACTATGTCTTTAATTTCTCTCTTCTTCCTTAAAAGATCTGATAAATTTTTATAAATGAAAATTTTAACTGCACTGTCAAAGACAGGAAATTAATAAATGTTACACCAGATAAACATAGAACTGAACAAAGGATAAAACCAGAATGAATTATGCTGCAATGGTGTCAAGGTGCCATGGGGGCTGTTGGCTCCCTGTGGCCCAGTGGTAGGGGACCTCTAAGGTGGCTGGACAGGGCCTGGCAGATTGTCCTGTCCCACTGTCCTGACCAGGAGCCAGGCAGCCAAGACACCAGGGCAGCCTCAGGCCTGGGTATCAAAAACCTCTCTGGGGATGGGGACAGGCCAAACCTGGGCTGGGATGTAGGCTGATGGGTCGGCCAGGCTTGATTGGGCCCATAGCTGGGCATGACAGAGTTGTGAAGAGCTGGACACCAGCCTTGCTGAGGTCTTGCAGGTTAGGGGCTGATCAGTTAGGGGCATACATGGGGTTCTGGGCCCTAGGCAGGGTGGGGGAGGTCAAGCAGAGCCCTCAGAAATTGAAAATATCTTTCTAGAGAGTGGTTATAAAAAATTCTCTAAGGCAGAAATTTCAGTTTGAAATTTAAAGAGCTTAATTGACTTTGTTTTTCTTTTGTGGTTTAACTCTATCAGGCAGTTTAGCATCATACAGCCACTCACTCCATCTCCCCACAGTGGGCTGGGGGAGAGAACCAGAAAGGTAAAAGTGAGAAAACTAGTGGGTTGAGATAAAGACAATTTAAGAGGTAAAGCAAAAGCTGTGCATGCAAGCTAGACAAAATAAGGAAGTCATTCACTACTTCCCATCAGCAGGCAGATGTTCAGCCACTTCCAGTAAAGCAGGGCTCATCATGTGTAACAGTTTTTTGGGAAAACAAAACTCATCAGTCTGAATGTCCCCTCCTTTCTCCTTCTGTTCCCTCAGCTTTAATTACTGAGCATGATGCCATGTGGTATGGAATATGTCTTTGGACTCTTTGGCTGAGGTGTCCTAGTTGTGTTCCCTCCCAGTTTCCTGCCTTCCCAGCCTCCTTGCTGGCAGGGCAGTGTCTGAAGAAAGGTCCTTGAATGTGCAACCACTGCTCAGCAACAACTAAAAAGCCAGTGCTTTATCAACATTATTCTCATCCTGAATTCAAAAACACAGTACCATACCAGCCACTCTGAAGAAAATTAACTCTATCATAGCCATAACCAGGACACTTTCAAAATGACAACTATGCAGTTTATAAAAGCATCATGAGTATAAACAAAAAAGAGGTATGACCTGCTGTTGGTATGGAATTTTAATATTTGGGAAAACATGTAGATGGAAAACAAAAGACTTAAAATCAACATAACTTGCAACAGCTTCAGCAGAAATGCCAAGAGAAGTCCAGCTACTGTCAAGATGCACAAAATTAATTTCTGAACTGAAATTCCGAAATTAATTTCTGAAGGAAATTATAAAACACATTTGCAACTTCAGAAGGGTGACGACTGTCTTTGAACATATTAATATCTAAACTTAGACAATGATAGTAGACAGGGAGGCATTAAATGAAAATTTTTAAGTGGTATAGCTGCTCCTAAATTTAGGAGGGCAGTTGGTAGCTTCAGAAGTATAATTCACAAATCAGGCTGTAGACGTTGCTTTTAGAGTAAATGGACACCAGAATGTTTCTGATGTTAGAATGATAATATGGTAAGGTTTAGGACACCTATGGAAGGCAGTTGCAAATACCAGAAGGAAGAATATGTTTGAAATTATGTATGAATTGGGATGTGACTTGGGATGTGACTATCTCTTTCTCTTCAATAACTCAGAAGAACACTTCACTGGGAAGGGGGAGACACCTTCTAAGATCTTCTCAACCATGGTGTTTGAACTGAGAGCACTTCTGTGTCATCATAGATTTTGCCACCTCACTGATGTTTTCTCCAGTTAAAATTGATTTGATATGGAGTTGTTCTTCATGTACTTAGGGAATGTAACTCTTCTACTGACATGCCAGGTGTGTCTTTTTTATTGCAGGGTCTACAGGTGAGAGTTAGGCTTGTCGGTAGTGAGGTTAGTGAACATATCGCCAAAGCTATTATATATAGCAATAGCATCGTTCAAATTATCCAAGCAGGTCTCCTTAGAATTAGGATCCTGACTACATCACAAATGAGATGTACTACCTGAAAATTTTGCTGGCTGCCTGCCTGCTTGGGAACTTGAGAGCTCAGTGAAACTTTGCTGCTTTGCTTGGAATCTACGTTTTGTTCTTTGGCCTAATCTTTAACATTTTATTCTAAAGGGAGTGAGAAAAAAATGTGGGTTTCTATAAAATGAAGGCATTTTTCAAAAAAATCAATTTCATATTTGTATAATTTCATGCTGGTGAAGGTTTATTCATACAAATTGCCTGTGGAGTTAGCTCATCAGTGCTGGTATTATCATAGAATATAGAATAGCTTGGGTTGGAAGAGACCTTTAAATAGTATCTAGTCTAACCCCCTGCCCCCAGCCATAGGCAGGCACATCACTCACTAGATCAGGCTGCCCAAAGCTGCTTGCTTTGAACACTTCCAGGGAGTTCCAAAACTTCCCTGGGCAACCTGTTCCAGTTCCTCACCACCCTCATAGCAAATAATTTCTTCCTTATATCTAATTCAAATCATCATTCAAACCTATCTTTTTTCAGTTTAAAACCATTATCTCTTGTCCTGTCACTACATTCCCTGACAAAGAGTCTCTAACCCTCTGGTCGTTTTTGTAACTGTGGGACAACTCTAACAAGACCATGTCTTTCTTGTTCTGGGGGCCCCAGAGGTGGGTCCAGTACTCCAGGTGGAGTACTCACAAGGACAAAGTAGAGGGAGACCTCTACAATACATTGCTTGACCTGATGGCCGCACTTCTTTTGATACAGCCAATTGGCTGCATAAAATTGGCTTTCTGAGATGCAAGTACTCCGTGCTAGCTCATGTCCAGTTTTCATCTACTAGAACCTCCAAATTCTTCTCTACAGGGCTGTTCTTAATCTATTTATCCTCCAGTATCTACTGATGTTTGGGATTGCTCCAACCCGGGTGCGATCCAGCACCTTGCACTTGAACTTGTTGAACTTCATGATGTCCATGTGGGACCACTTATTTTTTGCAATTTTGTTTTAATATCCTAGATTAATGGGTGTGGCAGATGCTAATTCCCTAGCTAACATCTTGAAGTAATTTCTAGATCAAAGAGTAAAAGCTGATTCTGCTGGAGTTAGCGGACTTGTGCTCTGCAGCTGCAGAGGCAGACAACCTTATACTGTTTCTGGTCATTCAGGAAAGGACCTATTACATACCCTTCTTGTAAGCTGCAACAGCTTGGCTTGTTTTTCCTCTTCCATTGTGTTCAGTTTCATCTCAACTTTTGTATCAAACTAGAAACAAAAATATGAATAATTTTCTAAACTATACTTGTGATGGTTTTACTCAGGTAGGCAGCCGAGCTCCACCACAACCGCTCTCTCACTCCCCCTCTCCTCAAAGAGGAAGGAGGAGAAAATACAACACAGAGAACTGGGAAAGGGAATGGGGAGGAAAAACAGAAACAAAAGAAACAATCAGTCCGCGCGGAAGCACAGAGAGAGAGGAAAAAAAAAATTATTCTCTACTTCCCATCAACGAGCGGTGTTCGGCCACGTCCTGGGAAGGAGGGCCTCAAACGCGTAGTGGTTGTTCAGGAGGAACAGCCCCCTCCCCCATGAGAGCCCCCCCCTTTTTATTGCTGAGTGTGACATCAGGTGTTATGGAATATCCCTTTGGTTGGTTTAGGTCAGCTGCCCCGGCAATGTCCCCTCCCCATCACTTGCCCACCCCCAGCCTGCTGGCTCCTGGGGGCTTGGAAGGAATCCTGATGCTGTGCCAGCACTACACAGCAATAGACACAACACTGGAGTGATATCAGTGCTGTTCCAGCTACGAGTGCAGAGTACAGCACTGTGTGGGCTGCTGCAGGGAAAAGGTGACTCCAGCTCAGACAGACCCAACACAATACTGCACTAGCAAATGTAGACTGCCTTTCATTTAATGATCAAAGCAAAAAAAAAAAAAGAACTTTTATTTTGGTTAGGCAAAAGATTTATTTTATTATTATTATTTTTTTTTTCTGCTTGGGAAAATCTTTGAAGCCTTTTCTGAAAGCCATATGCTTATTTGCATTAAGGTTATCATCATTCAGTTACCCTCACTATTTTACTGGTGACTTTTATTGTCAGCTAGGATAATTATTTATACGCTACTCACACAAATATCTTTAGGAAATGTATGTATCTTATCTATTTTAAAGGTTAAAGCAAAGTTCTGAAGCATTACATTACAGTAACCCTACTGAAGAACTAGCTGTGACAAGTGAGATTAGAAATATTACTGTTAATATCATTATAACTTTCATATGTTTCAATAGATCAGCCTCATCCTTTCATACTGCCTACAACAGTCAGGAATCTGTGATAATACTTTTTAATACGGGTAAATTGTATTAACAGCAGAAAAAGAATTTTGATTTTCAAGTTACTGTCATTTTTATTTTTATTTTTATTTTTTATTTTATTTTTTAATAATTTCCTCCATTTTATTATAAGTTAAATGACCTAAAGAGGATACAAAAATGAATGATCAGGATGATCTCAGAGAAAAGTTGTGCACTGTGTCCCAAGATTTTATGTTATTTAAGATGTGTAACTAACTTGGTCCACATAATTTCTCATATTATTACACAAGATATGTGGAAAAGTCTGGAGGATAAAGCCTTCACCTCCAAAGAAGTGAATGACAAAAGCTTTGAATAGCAGTACAGATTTCCTGATTTCCTGGCTCAAAAACAGGAAAAAGCATTTTTTTTTTTTTTTTAACATTTCCATCATTTCCATTATTGTGAAAAAGTAGTTTTAAGAGGACATGCAAACTTGTTGCATATGTAGTTGCCATAAGCATGTCTTAAAAGTAAGAGAAACAGTTAAATACAATCTCCCCAAAACTGAAAATGAATTTTACTGAATATTGTGATCTGTCCCTGGGTTTTGTCTCATAAGAAAAGTATCCCAAGGCTTGTGAAGACCCATGAGATTGAAAAGACTAACAAATTTCTTGGAGTTTTTTCAGCATTTATGAGTAGTTCTTTTACACACACTCTGTGAATGAATGAATGGATGAAATTCACCATTAATAATCCAAAAGACAGTAGAAGTCATTTATTAATAATGTTTGTGGGAGATACTGAATCAGGGAAGTGATAAGTATCAATTACAATTGAGAGTACATTCTAATGAGTTCTGAAATTAGAAATATAGAGAGGGACTCAGGGTAGAACAATTAATGTGACAGTTTGCAGAGGGAGTTAATTGGAGAAATCAAACAGAAAACAGATATAAGTTTTAAACACAGTTTAAAGCCCTTAAGTAATGTAAATTGTCATAGGCACACTAATGTTTACTTAGTGAGTTACCTTAATAACTAAATATAAAGAAAACTGTTGAAAAGACTTACTTTCCTGTAATTAAGACAAGCTTTTACAAAATTCATGGAAAGAAGGTAATGATAAGTATGATAGAATGTTTGGAAAAAATCATCATATTACATGGATTTTGGTTTCACTTTCAAGAAACGTACTGTATCGTATACTTCCTACATAGCCTGGCGTTTCTTATACTAAAAAATGTTCATATTCACCTGCTGCTCAAACCAGAAATTACAGATAGGGGAATTAAATACTTGAGGTGATTTTAAGAGCCTTTGCACTATATATTCTTGTTTATTTGGAAACAAGTGACTCAAGCAGACAGCTTGAATACCGGAGGAAATGCTCCCCCTTCCTGCACACCCATGATCCAAGAAGAAAGGGTGGTGTTTCTTTATACCTCTACTTGCAGTTAATTACTAAACAAAAATATGAAGATAAAGTCTTTTCAACCTGAAATTTTGCCTTATAATATAATGATAAGAGGTGTGATTTAGGGGACCACATGGTTATAGTGCCTCTTTGTTGTCCCTTCTTTTTCAGCTACTCATCATCTACAATTGTTATATTAGGTATGATATCAAGTATATCCCTTCACAGCCATTTAGCATCCCCTTATGGACAATTTCTCATTAATTTCTCTACTTCCTCCACTTCTGAGACTCTCTGGACTGTCAGAGTTCACTGTTTTGTGGCAATGATAAGGAGAAAGTCAATATCCTCTGCAATCCCCCATCCCCAACCTATTTTATTTGCTCTGTTTTAAGCTGATCTTGTGTATTATCTCCTCTGAGCGTCACTTGTTTTAGTGTTGCTAAAGGATGTTAGGAGTGATGGCTGCTTCCAGCAACTCCTGGCTGCTGGAGCCCAGCCCAGTGCCTCAGTTGCCAGGATGTTTGCCCATGCTGAGGGATGTGACTGCTACTTTCCAATTTGCATGTTCAGCCATTATCAAAGCTGGGCACATATAACACAGGCACAGAGACACATACAGGACACTGACAAGGCTGGTCAAACAGACTGCCATAGACAAGGCACTGCCTTTAGCAGCACCTACATACAGGACCCACATAAAAGATAAGCACAGACAGCCAAGTCCCCAAGTCCTCTTCCTCCATGTTGGTAGGTTATGTCAATATGCAGGTACAGGTATGACACTCTCCAGGTTTACAAGCACACATACATTTGTGGATCCCCTGAATATCATCATGGCCCCTCTGTCTGCCCAGTACCCCTGCCTGGATCCCAGACCCTCTTACCTGCCCTGCGGGTCTCCTGTTCACAGGGTAGTGCAGTTTGATGCTTGCTAACAAACACAGACACATTTGCACTCACACACAGACATCCCACACTTTCACAACCCCTTCTGCCTGCCTTATACCCCTACCTGCACCTAGGACCAACTTCTTGCCACCTAGTCCAGTTTGAGAACTGTGGGTGAATGACACCACCCACATACCACGTTTGGGAATGATACAGACACTCCTTCCCTTCAGCAGCTAGCACCAGGTACATGGGTTGTACCACTGGCACTGAGCCCTTCTCTTGCCTCATGCCAGTCCCTCCCAGCAGCTGGCTTTTTGGACACTGTTCCACACCAGTGGCAGGCACTGAGCCCCCAGTGTGCTGGAAACACAGGCCCAGGGCACCCACACCCCCAGTCTGAGTACAGTAGCTGGTACCCAGATGACTCATCCAGGTCTACCAGTAGATGGAATTTAGTCCTTGCAGCACATAGAGAGTGAGATTATACAGATTATATTTAAGAAAGGATTTAATAAAGAAGAAAGGACAGACTGTGGTGAGCAAGCACAGATCTTAGCCAGACAAATATATTGACTGTCCCTTTTAATACTCTTTTCTGACTATTCCCTGCTTAATTCCTCTTAGTTTCCTTTCCCTGCAGGTTCCCTGATCAGTTCACATAGTTCCACTGACCATCCTCCAACAACCCTCTGGTTTGCATCTGTATCAGCTGCAAAGCTTCAGTTTGCCTGCAGTTTCTCAATAGCCCATCAATTAGTGTGACTGCCAAGGTTTGTTTCTTGTCTTTGTCTCCATTATGTTTGTCTGTCAGGTTTGTGTCTCTGTATATTTTGTTTATGTCTTCCGCCTTTTCCTTAGCATTATATTTGAAATGGTCCCCGATCAGATAATCTTTCTGAAATGAACATTCTCACATTCCACACACTCTTAGCAGTTTGTAAGATTGATCGAGTTTTGTTCTTATTACTACCTCCCTTGTTTGTTGCTCAGATTTGTGTGGGTATATGTTCTTCCTTATGGCTTCCTTATTTTCTTGTTATCACCCTCTGTATTCATCAGACCCTTGAATTTCTGATTAATCTCTTTATTTTTCTCTTTTCTAGGGCTGCTGTTTCTTCCTTAGCTCTCCTTAGCACTATTGTTACCTTTGTATTCCTGCAGAGCTTTAAAAAAACGTGCCCCTGCCCCCCCCCCCCTTTTTTTTTTTAATTTATTCTTATTTATTTATTTTTCCTGCACTCCTGACACTGCCTCCTTAGTATTCTTTTCCTTGACTGTCCCTTTCAGTATTGCCTCTGGCAGCACTAGGGCATGGCCCAAGCTAATCGTCCTATCAAATTTTTCTGGTTTGAAGCCCAAATCTCTTTGTGACTCCACTCACTTTTAAAACTGTGCACCTAGATTTTTCTCTGGACTAGAGGTAGTTGGTTAAAGCACAAAAAATAAACAACATATCAACTGCAGGTTGAAAAAAACCCTTCATTTACTGTAGCATTCTTGAAAACAACACTGCTATGAAACACCACATGACTGATAGTTCCTCTCAGAAATTTAACTTTAGCCAGTTATTGATAACAAAATATTTCACCCTTCCCCTCCCCCCAAATGTGCAAACAAATAAACCTTTAATAACTGAAAGAAATTTTATTTATTAGGGAAATCAATTTAAAAAAAAAATAAAAGTTACTTTCATACAGATTCTGGTAGCATTAAAAAAGGGAAAAACATTTCTGTTTTGTCCTATCTTAAGTGGATGATATACGGAGCACATTTTTGCAAGACTGAGTACATATAAAACAGAAAGGCAGCCAGTAACATGAGCAGACCTTTAAGCTGAAATATCTTCAGTCATCTTTTTTCAAAAAAAAACAGGCAAATGAACTAAAATATGCCATGTCTCAGTTTACAAAACTGGCTCAAACAAACTGGATGGTTTCTCACTTCTGCAAACAAATCTGTTTAGCTGATACTTGATATTATGAAAATATATATGCAATGAGTATCTGGGATTTGGTCCCAGAAACCAGACAGGAAAATATAGCAAGGAAAATAGCTGCATGCTTTCTGCGAATGAGAAGGAAACCCTAACACATATGAACAAAACACTTTTTCCAAAGAAAATATGAAAATTTAGAATAGTTTTCAAAGAGAAAAGAATGGTCTGCTGAGGAGAATGTCTGCATAGAAGAATCATAGTTTTATAGAATCATAGAATCATTAAGGTTGGAAAAGATCCAACACCATCTGGTCCAATCATCATCCTACCACCAATGATACCCACTAAATCATGTCCCTAAGCACCAGGTCCAAACTTTTCTTGAACAGTCCCAGGGATGGTGACTCCACCATTTTCCTGAGCAACCCATTTCAATGCATTACTATTCTTTCTCAGAAGAAATATTTCCTAATTTTTAACCTAAACCTCCCCTGGTGCAACTTTAGACCATTCCCTCTAGTCTGAGGGTACACTCAATTCCCTCATCCAAATTATTGATAAAGAGAATGACTTACATCTGTCACACTATGAATTCAAAAATTTAACTGCAATTGAAGCAAGATAAAGAGGAAGATGTGTTTTTGGAACTGATCCATGCATCAATTTTCTTGCTGTTGTGAATATTTTGCAGAAGATTTTAGAATTTCAAGTTATAAATGTTTTCTTAAGTCAAATGATGATGATGATTGTAAAGCTAATAGTATCAAAAAACAGCGCATCTCAAAAAGTGATATTGCTGACTGCCTTTATCAGATGTGTCATTGAGAAACTGCCTTTCAGGAAAGTTGACATGTTTTTGCTAAGACATACTGTGGTGGTTTTACCGTGCTGGGCAGCTAAACCCCACAACCGCTCTCTCACTCCCCCTCCTTTAGATAAGGAGGGGGAGAAGTAAAGCAAAGAACAACTCACGGGTTGAGATAAGGATAATTTAATTAAAGGGAAATAATTATAATAATTAAATAAAAGACTACCATGAACTAAACAATTTAACTAAGGGGAAATAAAAGGGAAAGGGGAAAAAGGGAGGAAAACAAACAAACAAAATAAATGAAAGCTATATGGAAGTGCAGAGGAAAGAAATTACTCTCTACTTCCCACAAATGAGCGATGATTGACCACGTCCTTGAAGCAAGGCCTCAACGCACGCAGCCGGTGTTTGAGAGGAGGACCAACGTCTTCTCAACGAGAGCCCACCCCTCCCCTCTTCTTCCTGTTTCCACCTTTTATTGCTGAGTGTGACACCACATGGTATGGAATATCCCTTTGATTGGTTTAGGTCAGCTGCCCTAGTGATGTTTCTCTCCTCACTTTTTTGCCCACCCCCTAGGAGGGTTAGAGAAAGGCCCAATGCTGTTCCACTGCTGCTCAGCAGTAGACACAACACTGGTGTGATAACACTGCTGTTCCAGCTACAAGTACAGAGTACGGCACTGTATGGGCTGCTGCCGGGAAAGTTAACATTCCAGCCAGACCCAGTACACATATATAGAACATGAATTTGAAAAACTCCTTTCCCAATGCTGGAAAATGGGTAAGATGGTGAGTACATAAATTATACAGAATAAAATATTTTTCAATATATGATCTGAAAATAGAAGATAAAATTTCAGACCTGAGAAGGGCAGTTCATTAGGTTGTTATGGATCAAATAGATCAGTAAGAATGGAAGCAATCTGCATATTCTGCCAAGATAAAAAACTGTACAAACACTACTGTCCACATAACACAAGTACTTTATTAAAGGAACGTTTAAATAACTAACAGAGTCAGAAAAAACTATCAAAATAGTATGGATTGTTTCACTATATGAACCCCTTAGATTTGTATGACATATTCTTCTTTATAGCATAAATTGCCACAAATGTTTTTACAGTTATTGGTAAATATAATTATTTTTGTTAGTTTGTTTTGGAAAAAGAAAGTAAAATACAAACCAACATATATATTTATATTTATATATATATGAAAAAGAATATAAATATATAAAAGAAATAATATTTCATAATAAAGTCACTTATTCATAGATTTTTGAAAAAAGTCACCAAAAGGAAAAAGGTAGATTTAACATCAATATAATGTTTTTGAATGTAAGATATATTAAGCAATGGAATATTCTCACTAGGGTCGGGTTTTCAGGACTTTTTCAGTGAACAATATACTAAGAAATACCCCTACATTAACCAGAAGTCACACCTACATGACAGATTTTCCTGAATATTTCATTATGGTATTCACTCACAGCAAAGACATGACGATGATCTCCAATTATTAGGAGTCCATTAGCTGCATGAAAAACATCGTTATGAAAAATATTTTGGCAATTTTTCAGGAGAAAAATATTCCTCTGATGAAAATGCAGAATCTCATAAATACACTGGAAAGTCTAAAATTGGTAATACCTGAAGAGGCGTTCATATATTTTAAGACGTTTCTTTTGAATCCCCTCCATAGAGTCTAAATAATACTGCTTATTCTCATTACATTCTTAATTATCAAAGTTTTATAAATGAATAGTTTTATATTTAAATCTTAGAAGTCATGGATTTTGAAACATTTATGTAGCAATCAACTAAGTTTACTATTATATTCTTCCTATTAAATGCTTTAAAAAATTCCAAAAAAGATTCTTTTTCATTGTTTAAAATGAAGAACTAAATTTTGTAAGTATGAAACTGTAATTCTATTTTAAATAGGTTAAAAATGTACAAGGAAGAAGAGTATAAAAAGATTACTTCTGTTAGTATTTTCAAAATTATTTGGCTATAAGTCATTGGTTTGAAATATATTTTTTAATTTCTATTGGAAGTCATAATTCAGAAAACCTGTCATGAACAAATTGACCTTAAAGGCCTCTTTAACTCTATAGTGATTTTATGTTTATTATTATACTGTTATATTTTAAATAAACATATTTAAAATAACTAAACCACTTTGATATTGCTAACTTCCAATCAAGTGAAGGACAAAACTAAGGGCAATATAAGGTTTTGTGACATGGTCTATTGACTTTAAAATTAAGAATTCTGTATTGAAATATAAATCTACTAATAAATGACACATTTGAGAAGCATTCTGTAAGCAATAAGAATTTTAGTGTTCTTCTATCAAAGATTACCAAGTAAAAGTAAACTCATTTTCTGAAGTTTGCTCTAAGGATTTTCAATACAGATTTAGACACATTACAAATAATATTTTTCCTCTTATTAAAAAATAGTTAACTTTGTATTCATCTGAAATATAATTCCTCTGGAATAAAATAAAATAAAATAAAATAAACTGTCCCTGGTGACTTTCAAAATATTTTTACAAAGCTCACAAAATAGAAGATTAATTTTTATGTGATATATTCTATCAATTGATAGAGTTGGCAGCTGCTATGTTAACAGTATCCTTACCTCATAAAATGTCCAAACCTTCAAAATGTAAAACCAAAGAAAGCCAAACTGTAATAGGAAAAAAACACTGTATCTTACATGTCCTAGACAATGGAATACATGGCAATAATTTCAAGTAATTGAAGCATGAGAGTCTATGGTTCAAAAAGTGCAGTATTTTAGAAATTTATCAATGATTAATTCCAAAGGTATAATTTATATAACAATTATATGTCAGTCATCAGGAGTTAACTTTAACATTAACTTTACCTCACCACTACAAGTTTAGATGATTTTTTGTAGATTTAAATATGTCATGTAATATATAAATTTTAAAACTTGTTCACATTTACTTGAGTGGATGAAAAAAGACATATTTATATCCTTGATTAAAAGTACATAAGAGTTTCACTTTCTTACCAAAAGGAAAAAATAATAATAATAAAAAAAATCCTCCAGAGCCCCAAAATACGAGTACTATATCTATTTATATAGAAATGAGTGAACTGTTTTTCATACTCTTCTTTTTAATCAAATTCTTCTAAATATTTGAATATAGTGGGCCATCACTGCTGAATAATATTAGCCTGGAACATAAGTACATTTTTGACAGAACATTTTTTCACTCTCCTGTTAATATTTCCTTCCAATTCCATTTTCTTATGTTGTAGCTCAACATGTCTGCTATTGCATGTAATGTTCACCGATATTTTGCAAAATGGCTTCATTTTGGCTTCACTGGCTTTCATTTATTTAAAGGCTCAGCAGAATACATAGAATTAATGCATATAGAAATACATAAAAATCAACATGGAACTAATTTTATGAGAGGCATATTAGTAAATGAACAAATGAGAAAAGGATGCAGTAAGAAAATTTCAACAGCCTCCGAAATAGATCACTTTATCCACAATTTTGCAGTTACATAATTAAAAGAACAGTAAATTATTGCAATCAAGGTGATGAAAATGATTAGTGATCAGAAAAAAAATATGTAGTTGAACTAGAGGAAGAATTGAAGCAGTATAACTCAAATGAAATTGTGCCTGATTGTAAGTTATTTATTTTGTTGGATAAGTTTCAACATAAAAGTTAACTACTCTACTACTAAAACAACCAAAAAACCCATCACCACCACCAAAACTTTTTTTTTTTTTTTTTTTCTGTAGTTATTTTCTCTAGTGCAAGTCTAATGTTAGTCTAGAGTTACAGAGGTGCACAAACATAGGATAAAAGGAAGCAGAGACAAATTAGTATATGGGAAATTCTGATTAGGAGTCATGAAGAGATACATTTTAGCAAACTAAATATTTCAATCTGTGATACCCATTAAGTGTCCTTTGTTCTATCAGTTTCCAGCTGCATGTCCTAGCCAAGCTCTAAGTTTGTGTGAACGAAGCTGTTTGTTCCATGTATAAAAGCTGTCTTAGGCTGCCAGTCTTAGAGAACAAACAACAAATCATCCTTTCTGTTTATTGAACTTTTCCAATGGCTGTTGTATTTCTGTTATCAGTTACCCCAGACAAATAATACCTGTTGTCCTCAGGCTTGGGAAGCTTTCATCAAGGTATAAGACAAGCTAGCACAATGAACTCAGCCTTCTTAAAAGCAGAACAAAAATATATTTAATTCCTTGAATGCCAGTACAACAATCAGCAGAAGTCTGAGAGTGCAGCTGTTAGTTTTCTTGGAAGACTTAGGTATTTTATCTATCTTTGGATCACACATAATAATGATTTCATATTTTAAGAGAATCTTTTGAGTGAAGTTAGTGATAAAATTGTGATTTCTCACCCAGCTTGAGATATACTTTTGTTCTGCCTTTTTATAGAGACTATGTGACTATTCCACAAACTTTCTCCTCTTCATTTATATCACTGTAAGCAAGGAATCATACTAAACCATGGATCATGAGTGGTAGACCCAAGAAATAAATCATACAGGTCCTAAACATTCTTTCATTGTAGTCAAAACTACTATTGCCTCATCAGAACTACTACTGCCTCATTCTTAGTGGTCACTCCATCTGTAGGGTTATTAAGCAAAATGCTGAAACACTTTCTGAAGCAAAATTTCAGTGGAAAGTTGAAGGAAATAACTTTAAATGGAAAGACTACTAATCCATGTCTACTTTTACAGAAATCACTTGTCAAAAGGAGACAAAACTCCCCTGTGGTTAAAAAGCATCAGTGAAGAACAATAGGACAAAGTAAATGTAGGAAAGAAACAGCATGTAAAGTTGTCCTGTTATTTTTAAAGGGCCACACTGTTGCCACTTTCAGTTAAGAGGAAACAAGGTTAAAAGGGAGAAGTTTTGAGTGAATAGAAGAGTGTTGAGTTTTTGTTCCTTTATTTTCCTTCTCAGTATTAAAGAGGAAAAAGGCGAGATTATTTTTTCTTGTACAGTGTTAGTTTCCACCCATGGACAGATCAATTATCCGTGAAGTTATTATTTAGCAGATATATATCATAATTAATTTTATTTAGGTGTTGAGATCTGTAATTAAAAATGTTAAATCTACATAATCTAATATATACTTACAGAAATCGACCAATATAAAAAATGGCACACCTTTATTACAAGAATAATTACAAGAAATATTACAATAATAATTTTGGGATACTATTACATGAAGGATTATATTAAGCAGGAAGTGACTCCTGGGGTAACTCAAAAGGGACAAACATGACTTCGACTAATTCTATTTTTAAGTACAATGAAGAGACTGAGAAAATTATAAAAAATTGCTAGTTTTTAAGGTGACCATTATAAAATGGAATGACTGGTCCTCTGGGAAATAACAGCTGCATTATTTGATACAATAACAGTGCAGCAGAATACAGCAGGTCTATTTATTGTCTTCTGAGAAGTCTGTATGTACAGCATAGAGAAAAGAGGTATTCCCTACAGGGGAAAGAAAAAGATATAAAATATATGAAAGAAAAATATTCCAATGAAGAGAATACACATTAAAAATGTAAGAAAGCAGCTTCTGCCTGCTCCTTAGGCAGAATGGAATGGAATTCCATACATTTTCTGGAAGTTAAAGGACATGACTTTAAAGGAAGTGACATGACTGCTAGGAAATGACAGAAGAACCATACCAGGTAACACAAAAAAAAAAAAATTAGAAACACCTTTTACTCAGGTGAAAAAAGATTCTGCAATATTATTTCTGGAATTAGGGTTGAGTACCTAATTGAGTACCTAATAATGATGCAGATATCCTTGAGCCTGTCAGAAGACTTAAAGAGAAAGGTGCATTGTATCCTAGCACTGCAGTGATAGTAATACAGGAAGAAACTAATCACAAAAAATACTTGATAGAGAAATTGAAGTTGACAATATGCAGTCCTCAGTGACCAAGAAAACTGATATGCATATTTCCTGTGAAGGAATTCAAGCCCCGTGTGACAAGAAATTATATTTTAAGTTAAGACATAATAAGAATGTACCTAATTAGGTAACACAAAGCTAGAAAATGTCTGAAAGTTTCAGTAGCTGTCATCATTCCACTACATACACAGTTGTTGTTTTACAACATAAATATCTGTAAAGATTCATCTATTTTTTTTTTTTTGTTTGTTTTTAATCTTGTATATTAAATTTCTTTGTTACCAAGGTTAATCTTTCTACGACAGTAGGCATAACTGTCTTTGAGACAGTGTAGGTGAGGACATATCTCATAATAAAACATTATCTCATAATAAAAGCAAAAGTTTTATTTTTTGCTGATCCATAAGAAGTTAAGTAAGTGACTCTACTGTTTAGTACGTGCAGCAAAAGATTTTAGTTCAGATATTTTCAGACTACTTTTAAATTTGATGAATTATTTAGTCTCCCCCATTTTTATGAAGTATGGTCAGGTAAGCATAAGCTCTTTCCACTTCTGAGCTGACCTGAATCCATGAAAGCAGAATTGTGTTTATATTTTGATAGTGTTTGTATTTTTGATAGTGTTTATATTTTGATAGGTTTTCAGAAAAGTCAATATTTCTTAGCCTACAACTAGCTTTTTGCTATCTTATACATATATATACATATGCTATCTAATACATATATACATAAGCAACAGAAAATTTAAGTTAACAAGATCTGAGTTTCAAAAGACATTTGATAAAAATCAACAAATTGGCAATGAGGATTCCTGTCACTTTTTAAATGACTTGCTTACACACTAAACTGTATCTTTACATAGAGAAAAAGTGATACAAAGCCAAACATTTTGACAGCAACTTGTCAAGCTTTAGGGAAGGAAAAGAAGTACTTAAAAAAAAAACCTCTGGCACCTGTTAAGATATAGAATCAGATTCTACACATTCTTCAGACAGCTGATAGCATAATTCAGGCCAACAAAGTGGCGGAAAAAGAACCCAAACACTAGAAGCCCCTTCCTTCTTCCCAAAACAGATGTTATCAATTACTATATCAACTTTTTAAATGCTTGCAAATGCACACACATACACATCACTTCAAATTGTCAACAAAAATAATTCATTCAGGAATGCAGACATGTAAGTACCTATCAACTTAAATCAAAGCAGAAATGCAAGGGAAAATGAAATGTTACAACTCAAATTCCAATTTTGAAGTATATAAATACAGCTTTGAAAATGAAATAGGCACTGTTATACTCAAATATGATGCAGTCTGAGCCCTTTTTCTACAGGTACTCAAAGCAGCCTCATCACAAACTAAACTTCAAGTATTCTGCATACTTCAACAAGAAATCTCAAAACACCTGGTCTATAGAGCCTCTCAAAAGGGAAGGAAAAAAGATTTCCCTTAATGTAATGGAACAGCTGGTTGATATTTTCACATAATTCTTCCTCACATTAGTAGTAATAATACTATGGTGCTGTGCCTTTTCACACATAGATGACCTACACAGGAAGAAAATAAAACACTATAATTCCTTTCTGCCTTCAAAACCTGAGACAAAAGCAAGTACAGAGCTGTTTTTTTGTTTGTTTGTTTGTTTTTGTTTTTGTTTTTTGAGGGGGGCGGGAAGTTTTTTTTTGGGGGGGAGTTTTTTAATAGAAAAAACTGTGTTACACGGTGTAAAGCATTAGAAAAGCTCATATAAGATAACTTTAAAAGATAAGATAATAAAACAAATAGCAATCTAACAAATATTATTAGTCTTTGCCAAGAACATACTTTTCACTTTAGCTTTAGTTATATTGATGGGCATAGATAGAAAATAAAATAACTGGGAAACTTTAGGGGTGAGAAGATTCAGAAAGCAGAGGTCACAGCTTATAAAAACAGTGAAAATATTTTGTACCATTGTATTGGCAGCAGAACAATGCTTTTAATTTATATAAATCAAGAATATTTATTGTATTCATAATGCCTGGATGTTTTATGTTTTTACTATTAGTAATAATGAGAGGTCTCCAGTTTCCTATGAAACTTAGGTATACCTTATTTTGTAGTTCCTCAAAGCCTCCTTATTCTCACAATTTTATTTTTAAATCTAAATATGTATCCTTCTTCTGTCAGCCCCCGTGACTTAAACATTAGGAGCCTGATGTTAGCTTTTCAGGAGACTTCACAATTCTTCCCCAGACACAACAATAGAGAATTTAATTGTGTACATTTCTGTTGCTCTACCTGGTAGGTTTTCTAGAGAAGGAAATAAGTTCAAGCAATATAAATGAGGCAAATATATGAATCTCAGAAAACCCTGACCTACAAGATGGCAGAATAATTTATTTGCTAGGAGAGTACTTGACCCACTCACACAGATACAACAGCTAGTGCTGCTCTGTCCCATCTACCAAATCAGTGTCTATTCTGATGTCATACTGACATCTTGTCTCCTCCCTTCCTCTCTCTCTACCTCCCTTTCTTCTTTTCTCTGTGTGCACACTCTGCTCTGTATTGAGCCATCAAATTCTGCCACCAGCCATTACATTTTCCATGGGAAGCCATTGTTGAACACGTGCTGCACTTTTCTTGTAGATAAAGGAAAATGACTAAAAAAGAAAATGACTAAAAAAAGAAAATGACTAAAGGAAGGAAAGGTGTTATGGTCAGTAACAGAGAAGTATGTTGCTAAAGTGCGTGTACTGTCATTCTTTCTCCTTTTTGGTGTGTTTCATATGGCACGATTATCAATGTTAAGTATGTAGTAAGTGTATTAACCAGATTTTGTGAATCTGAAAATTTGCAAGTCATTACAGTCCTTAATTACAATGTATACCTGTAGAGCTACAAGCTATTGAAAGTTTCATTAAATAAAACCAGGGTTTTCAAAATTGTTTCTGACTTTTTCTCATCCAAATTAAAAGATAATGAGATACTTGAAACTTGTTGTAAAATACAAACTTGTATTCTACTCCAGCAATGGACAAATAAAACTTTTTATGGCAGAAAGAACTTGCTCTCTATTGTGTGTCCCAGTAGCCATCTTCTAGGTCATGCTGCAGACCAGCCATCTGTGTACATTTGCTTTCTGCAAGGACACAATGAAACAGAGGAGTTTCATACTTGGAGAAGTATCTAGACTCTCTCATTCTCTTGCTTGTAGCCTGCTCTTATTTCCAAGCAGCACTTCCATCTCAGTAGAAGTCCAAATAACACTTTTGTTTCTCATATTTACAAATATTTTTCAAAGTTTATTACTTACATCCTCATGAAATAGTCAGAATTTCTACAGTGGTTCTGATTTTATAGTATTATAGTGAATATTTTTTTTCCATCCTTTACCTTCTTTTCTTGTATGATCATATTTTTATTCACTGTGTAAAGGAAACCCCTAATGTTTTAAAATAACCTATATGTTCCACACATAGGCAGGAGATTGAATGCATTGTCATGTTGTCCACAGAAATATAAATCTAAATAGAATGTCTTAAAAGCCTTTATTTTCTTTCTTTGCATATCTGAAATACAAGAAAACATTTTTCCTTGTTTCTTGCACTTTTCTCTTTGAGTAGGCTCATCATGTCATAAATATCCCACAAAATAATTGGACTGGAAATTGTACTCTGCTTTTTTTGCTCTTTAATACTGTTTGAGCTGTTTGTTTTTGTTTTGTATTTGTTTTTGTTTTTTAATACCTTACTGGTTTTGTTGGCATTGAAGGGCATTGTGCTGTACCTAATCTTTCCTCTAAGTAGTTTGACTTTGGAGACAAAGCAATGGTCTCACTTACTTCTTTTCTGACTTTCAGTCTTACAGAGATGTTCAAAGCTGTGTATGGCATGTTTATTTCTGTCTGCTTAATAGCCTATGAAATCTGGTTGCATTAAAATTCTATCTATTTGCTGAATTTTGGAAGTTTAACAGTTTCCTATATGGCAACTGATGGCGGCGATTGTCTATGTGTACTCACTGCTCCACTGTGGAGATGTAAAGCTGTATCCACCTGCTCCATGGCCTGTGGAGATTCCCTCTTCTGCAAATCTGCTCTCCCAGAGGCCCAAACTCAGTGTCTTAGCTCTGGCCAGTGGCGGGTCCCTTTTGGAGCTGGCTGCAGCTGGCTCTGATCTGACATGGAGCAGCTGCTGAGCTCTTCACACAGAGGAGCATCCCCCTACTACCAAAACTTTACCATGTAAACCCAATACAAGTATACTTTCTAAGGTGGCAGCTTTCAAATTTGCATAGTGGGTCTTGGTTTCAAATGCTTACTTTGGGCAGGGACTCAATTCATTTTTCAGAATAAAGGCATGAGTCTGGGAAAATCAATTGGGCAAATTTATCAAGTCCTATAATATCTTGCCTGGACTTTAGCAGCTGTTCTATTATAAGTAGCTAAAGATCTTTCATAGGTTTCAATTTGTGTTTGCTGTCCCTGTGCAGAATCTCAGGTACCACAGAGTGTCTCGAGAGACACTAGGAGCCTATGCTTAGTTAAGCCTGTAATATAGAAATCACACTGAGATTGCAACTAGTGTGAAAAGTTGTTCATTCTTGCATAAAACAACATAATTGACCAGACATATTTTTTTGACTTAATGACTATTTGATTTAAAGTACTTTTCATTTGTGACCATATGGGTGGGAAAGGTGTTGATAAGAGTAGTTAGCAAAACAGCTCAGTTAAATGCAATTTGTAGATACATTTGTCTAAAAAACTATGATTCATAAAAGAGAACAACCTAAGGAGTTCTTTAGCAAAAATGCATTTAAACCATGCTTTGTATTTTGGAAAGTTACATTTTAGAATTTTCATGATCTTATAGTGTGGAACTCATTGTTATTATAATGGTCTTTATTTATAGGAGGTTTTCTTTATGTGCTTATGAAGTAAGTGCAAAACCTCATAATAGTTGCTTATGAAGTTCAATTATCAAGGTGACTCTTAAAGAAAAACTGTCAATATAATGTGCTTATAGTTTCAACTATTTAATTCAGACAGACATTGGTAATAAGAAAAAATGATGTAGATAGGATCTCTTTTCTCTCATTAAAGAAAGGGATGAGAGGATTTGAAGTTTGAAAGGACTGAGAATTACAGTATGTGCCATCTTCTGGGATTTGGCAGTCGGATTTAAAATCTTTCATCTGCAAATCAACACTTCACATTCAATTAATGGCTGAAATTGTGTACTTTATTAAATATATTAAAAAAATTACTAAGTATTAATTAGATCATTCTGATGCTATTATAGTTATAATAATAATGTAATGCATACTTTATCATTTATAATATAGAATTATAACATAGATTTGTGCTGAGAATGATAGTAAGGAATGAGTTTGGCTGTCTTTCTGACACTAGACTTACTTCATTAACATAGGACAGCTAAGGACAACATGAGGTTTTAAACAGAGTAGGAATGTGGTCTCCAGAAAATCAACTAATCTAATGCTCAGTAAAATGTATGTAGTTACCAAATACAAAATTTGTGCTAAGTTTTTCTCAGCTTGTTCATCTATATTACCTGGAACATGCCTTACATTTCTGTAATGGTGATGTTACCTTGTCTTCAATGTGCTACATCTGCAATAAATGGCACCAATTAACTAGAGGTGGGCATTCATATGTATTTCTAATTGTCTCCATGTTGACTTTTTTTTGTTTGTTTGTTTTTGATTCTGGGCCAGACCTGTAGCTTGTGGAGAGGAGCCCATGCAGAAGCAGGTGTCCTGGCAGGATCTGCTGCCCGTGGGGGACCCAGGTTGGAGCAGTTTGCTCCTGAAGGAAGGAGCCCATGATACAGACCCATATCTGGAGCAGTTCATGAGCTGCTGCCTGTGGGAAGCCCATACCAGATCAGTTCAGCAAGGACTGCATCCCGTGGGAGGGACCCCACAGCACAGGGGATGAGAGTGATCAAGAAGGAGCGGCAGCGAAGAAGCGCTATAGACTGACCATAAGCCCCATTCCCCTATTCCCCTGCGCCAGTTGGGGGTAGGAGATGGAAGAGGGTGGATGGCAGCGGGGGTAGGGTGGAAGGTACTTTCGGTTTCTTTCCTTTGTTTCTCACAAGCTAGAGGCTTGTTAGTAGTAAGTAATAAATCTTACTATCTCCCTATGCTGAGTCTGTTTTGCCCATCACAATAATTACTGCACGATCTCCTTGTCCTTATCTCAACTGTTGAGCCTTTTTCATCATATTTTCTCCCTGTTCCTCTCTAAGGAGGGGGAGTGAGAGAGAGGTTGAGGTGGAGCTCAGCTGCTCACCCGAGTCAAACCACCACAAGATTTTGTTAGCTGTCACTTTAACATGTCTGTTTAAGATTAAATTTATAGACTTGCAAAAACTTGTTCCTGGACTTCTTCATCATTAAAATATAGCCTCATGCTCCTGATCACCATAAGCAGTCTTCTTTAAAGTCTGGACTGCGTGTCAACTAGTATTATTGAGGCAATTCAAATTGATTTGTATTAAAGCACACATATCAGCTTGTATTTAAAGGGAGTTGCTCCAGAACCGCTTTCTCATAAATGCTTCACAAGAAAATCATACAAGCATTGACCTTGATGAAACCTGTGGTGTGCATAAGTTAAGAGACCTACTGCTCTGTCATCAATGTATCCATTAGATACTCTTTAGAACTGCTAGTTTTACAACACTTCGTTCTCTTTTTAATGGCAGCTGGCCAGCACTAAAAACCACACAGCTTTGTTCTATTTTATGTGATGATCGGTGGACAGTCACATTAAAAAGCACGTGGCAGGCGGGTTTGAACTAGGTGATCTTTAAGGTCCCTTCTAACCCAAGCCATTCTACATGTATGATTCTATATATCCAAATTATGCACACAGCCTGTTGATCATCAAGATTTGTAAGTGTGTCCTGAAGTGTCCAGAACAGGCAGATTGTGAGCACCAACAAAGGCAAAAACAAATCAGAGCTCAACAGTGCAATTTGAGAAGACTAGCCCTCAGAAAAGTATTTTCTACCCAATCCTATAACAAAGGGTACTTAAGAATACTAGAAGTAGACAGAATATAAAAAAGACTTTGGGAAGCCTCCTATGACCCTCCTTAGGTTCCAAGACAGTCTCTCCAACTTTCTGCATTGTCTCTTCCACAAGAAAAGCAAAGGAAAGGCTTTTCATAAAAACAAAACAAAACAAAACAACAACAACAACAAAAAAAAACACCTTAATGATTCTATGGTTCTATTTAGGGACATAGTTACATGGGGGATAGTCTTGGTAGGTTGGACCAGATGATTTTGGAGGTCTTTTCCAACCTTAATGATTCTATGATTCTGTGAAGCCATGCACTTAAGTTGCGCATCTGAGATTAAAGTGGTTTGGTACCCAGTTCTATTTAGCTACACTGTCATATGGCCTTCTACCTACAGGAAGACTCTCCTCTCTTTTTCGTAGGAATTTTCCAGCACCAGCCTAACTGTGTTTACAACCAGCAGACACCTCTTTGTTCTTGTGAACGAGATAATCTTGTTCTTTTTGAAACTTGATGAGAAAATGATATTCTCTGCTAGCACTTACTTTGCTGGGCCCGATTGATTTTCTTTCCTTGTGTAACTTCGTCTTGCTCCTAGGAAGATTACTGGTAATGCTTGCCACCTTATCTTCCATTTTGAATGAATCTTTATTGGACATTAGCAACAAAGCCAGAGTCCTGTATTCCAGTTTCTTCCATAATGCCATTAACCTTTTATTCTGTTTGAAATATTTGCTCTTACGTAGCTTTGGTGAATTATTTTTTTTATTTTTCATGTTTATATCACACAGACAGATCTTATGTTCAGTGTTGAGCTCCAGGTTTATAGCACACATCTTTGTTAACCTTTACAGAAACATAGCTTTTATTTTGTGGTATTAAATCTCATCTCTCTCCCAGTTTTTAATGTTACCCAGTGTTTTCTGGTAGTCTGACCCTTATGTGTTTAGACAGTACTTTTGAACTCTGAGCCATTAACAAATTTTGTTAGCTGGCAGTTTTTATGTCAAGGCCACTAATGAAAAGGATCTCAAAGACAAACACTAAGATGTGAAAATGATCTCACTCCAATTATCTTTCTTTTAGACCATGTATCACAATCTTGGCTGAAGCTTAGAATATGAAATAACAGAAATATGGTTGTCATGGCAAATCATGAAAAGTGGAACTGTAAGGTTTTGATGTAGTCCTGCATATACTTTTGTCTAAATATCTGGATGCTCCCTTATCTGAGCATTTCTTAAAAAAAAAAAAAAAAAACAAACAAACAAACAAACAAAAAAAAAACAATAACAACAAAACAACTAGGAAAACTGGTGATAGAATTCCTGAATACATTTCAGAAAGTGTTCTTACCTGTATGTTGATATTCAGTCAAATAACAAGTCAAAGGAAGATACAAAAGTTCAGACATTTTGTACAACTGTGTGGATATATACAAAAAGCTTTTGGAATAAATGAACATATATTCTGATCAGTCAGAGTTTAAAATAATTTTTTGTCCTATTTTATATGAACAGTGAACATCACTTCTGTAACTGTATTTTTTTTATTATTATTTTGCTCTTATTTTAAACTAAATCTCTTTCTATATATGAAGTCATTTTAGATGAACAGAGTATGAACTGTGCTTTCATTATAGTTTATTTTATATATATAAATATAACATTAAGCTTTAAAGAGTAAAGGGAGAGAAAAAAAAGAATAGCCATCTAAAATTGAAAGCTGTTATTAAAGCAGATCATTGTATTGTGAAAACAAAATTGCTTTGTGTGTGCAGAATTTGTTTTTTTCCTGCACAAAATGGTAACAGTAATTCTCCATTTGTTTCAAATGTCAGTACACATCCATAGTGACAATGTCATGTCAAGCTGATAGAAAACTATGCAACTATGTTATGAGACATTATCATGTCAAAACAATGGTAAAACAATGCCACTGAAAGTCTGTGGAAATCCAATAATATGCTAACCTATTTTGTTTGTTTGTTTGTTTGTTTGTTTATGTAGGGATTTGGAGATTATCTTCCATTGCCAATATAATAGCGTGCTATCAATGCAAATTATACTACTATTTAAAAACAGAATTAAAACCAACGTCATGTAAAAGCTCATTAACATTGAAGTTGTATTCATCATCCCCTAAAAAAAACTCCTATCTATTGGTGAGGTCCATGGCTGATTTCAGCTGGCACAGCTCCATGAACTAGTGGAAGTTCTTGTGTTAACACCATCTATTAGACATCCCCTGAACACTAGGAGGTGGAGAAGTATTCATTTGTATGAACTAAGTAGATAATTAAGTATTTCGTTAGATGCAGACCAAGCAAAGTATTTGGATCCTGCTGAGGGTTAAGCTAGCATTTGTATTTCAGGTCAAACCTAGTTTTTGTAGTAACATCTCTCACGAGCTGTCCTGGCAGGATAATGGCTTTTTCTAAATGGAACCTGGAAAGAAGCTTATTCTTTTGAATCCATCCCAGAAGGAAGTTATTATGACAGTGTTAAAAACTAGTCTCATAAATAATGTGCCAATCTAGGTTGCTTTTCATCCATTTCTTTTTAACACACATCTAAAATTATACATATGCTTTCAATTATTATTATTATTATTGTTATTATTATTATTGAGAAAAAGACAGGAAAAATATACAACTATTATTTTTATAAAACCTCATTTCTCTCCATGTTCTGCAATGAGGCCCCCTCACCATGAGCTCTGCCTATGTCAGTGCACAGGCTGCTAGCTGCTTACATCTGATGCCAAAGAATACACACTACAACATGGGTTCTTTTCCACAGTCCCTCTGATAGACCTTACAAATTCAGCTTGTCTGAATACAAATTGGTAGGAATTTATTTCTTTTCTCATCAATGGTTCTGCTTCTGTTCCCTCTCCCTCACTCTTTATTTTTAATTGCTTTTTACAGAACTTGACTTTTTAGACCACATTTTGTTGTAATATGATGCCAGTTTAACCTTGCTTCCCTTCACGTCTGAATACGAACAACAAAGTATATACAAAGTATATACCTGTTGTTCAAATTAAATATTGCTTTCATTAACTTACAAGGATTTTTATTAAAGGAACAGGAGGAAACTACAGCACTTGTGAAGTTACAGCTAAAAGAAGGAAAATTACAGTATTTGTGAGAGACAGAATGAAACAGAATACTTGTATTGAAAAACATTTTATGGTCTTCAAACCCAGGACAGAACTGAATTTTGTGAACTTTTTTTCACTTTTTTTTTTTTTTTTTTGTATTAATTTTTGTTCATTCAGAAATGATGTATGCCAATGAATTGTTGAGCATATTGAACATTTTTGAAAATAGATATTCTACTAGTTGAATTAGTTCTTATTTAAGAAAGCGAACTGAAAACGTGACCAAGACACGTTCTTGTGTCTATCTGTTAAAAATAAAATATGGTTATAAAATTATTTATATCTCTTCCTGAGAAGTAATACATTTATTATAAAATATAAAAGCTTAAAATAAAAAGTTTTTTCAGCCTTCTTGGAAATGGATCAATAATTTCAAAAACTAGCATTCAATTATTTGCATAGCAACAAACCCCAAAACATTGGCGAAGTTTCAAAATCAATATGAGTATTGGAAAAAAAGCTGAAAAACATAGTTGCAAGACTTGCAATTGAGGAAATCACACAGAACCAATTACTCCTACCAGGTTAAACTGTACAATATCAGGAAAATATAGTTACTGAAGTTCAAAGACTCCTTGCAGGAAATATCTTTATTTTTTTTTCTGATTTTAGAATTTGATTTCATTTAATAACTCTGACAAAACTAATCAAAATAGAAAAAAAAGAAAGGTGGCATCGCAGAAATCGAATCATTTTAATAAGGCATGTCCAAAGGTTCTCTATAATTTAATATAATCAAACATTTTGGTCTGCAACTATTGTTTTGGAGGTAAGCATCAAAAGTGTTCTTAGCATCTTAATGTTTGTTAGTAGGAGAGGAGAAGTGGTTTAGAAAAGTAATTACTCTGAAATAAACTTTATTTTGAAACACAGTCCAGCTTCAACATAACTTGAACTCTATTTCTTCTAACTTACTGTGAAGACCAAGGAAGAATCTGAAAATATTTTCTGCCATATTTTGTGTCAGATGTTAATCTCATGAGTGGGAAATGAATGTGACATGTATGACAAGTTAGGAATTCACTCCACAGGAATATAACCCCAGCTTAGACTTGTGAGATACTAGAGCTGGACAAGGACATTTGAAAGTGACATGTTGCATTAGCACTTGCTATTATGGGAATGGATTGTCGCTTCATCTTCTAGTTGCTGGCACAGTTCCCCTTAGAATTTAGTTTCCTTGTATTTATTACATCAGTGTATTGCTTTCACATTCAATAATTAACCTTGCCAGCTAATATCTGTTATAAAGATTTCAGCATATGTTTGAAATAATTAATGTTAATTGCTGAATGAACTTTGGGTGATCCACTAGGAAACTGTTCGCTCCAAAAAGAACATTTTCCACTTGAGCACACAGTCATTAAAATACATTAATCTAGTAATGTTTGTACCTTTATAATATTTCTTGTTTTGTTTTCCAGGAAAACAACAGAAAAAGAATTCTTCAATAATAACTATTGATTTTGATTTTGTAGGGAAGAAATCAAGAGAATACATTTTAAAACCTGGGGGCTGGAATTTCCCTAAGAGTAATGGTCAAACAATGCTAATATTTGTGAAAACTAAAAAACAAAAACAACAACAACAACAAAAGTTTTTTTTTTTTTTTTTTTTTTTTTTTTTTATGAATTTCTATGTTAAATATTAGCTGAACATAGTGCTCATACTTCATTTGTCACAGTTGAAATATCGTGTATTTCAGTATATATCCCCAAAATTAACTTCCTTGTGCAAACAACAGGAAAGAACTTAGAAATGTTGAAATCGTGGTTTTTATTTTTATTGCTTTTTTTTTTTTTTAAGCAATCTTTTTCTGAAATTTTATGATAAACTCTGCAGTTAGATACCCATTCCACCCAAAATGAACTCAGCCAGTACTAAATTACAGCAGTGTTAATCCACAGCTGTTTTCAGAATTCTAACTTAGACTTGTCAAAAGAAACAACCTTTCTGCAAAACTGCAAAAGGCCATTTGCACTCTGCTTCTGTGTTACCCTAGTGCCACCTTTATATGCATAGGGTTTTGAGGAAGAAAATGAAACATCTGCAAAGATTACTGAAGAATTTCTAAATATAGCTACTAGATTTATCCATAACAATTTCTGGTAATAATTGGTATGTCATTCTGTAAACTAACTTGATTACTAAGTCCAAACATTGTTACCATTTATTTATTTTTTTCAAATCAATTTCCATGCAGATGATCATTTCTGAATGCACTATATTTTAAAGTTAAATTAGTTTTATTGTGAAACCAACAGGAATGTGAAGACAGATTTTTATGGCCTTGGTTCACACAATATTTATAATTATAACAATGATAGCCACATAATATGACATATACTTTAAATTAGACATTTATACGGAGACAACTTCATATAAGAATCAAGGAAAATTTAAAGGAATATCATTTTTTGTGCAGTGTCAATTTGTTTCCTTCAGTTCAGATGCCAATTAAACCATGGCACCTCAAAGAAAAAGTTAGCTCAAACACTAGAGTTTCAGGTAAATGGGGTTAAATATCATAAACTGATGTATTTGGCAACTATGACCATTATTGTTTTAACAACTTGTTAGGTTATGTTGGCACTGTTCTCCCACATTCTAGGTTTGTAGTTTCCTTTGTAGGTTCTGTAAGTAAGAGGAAGATGATGAAGGGAAGCTTTGAGGTATACTAGGGACAGTATAGTGAATTTATAACTCTACATCAGCCTGTATAGCTTAAATATAAGCATAGGCCCACTTGCTTCCTTGGTTGGTTCCTTGGTTGGTGGAAGAATACAACAGCTGCATTGGTATGAATCAAGCAATTTGCCCCATGCTTACCCAGGGTTGGTGCAGTTTGTGTTGTCCTTGCTTGTGTAGTTAGGCAATCTCCACAATCTTCTTGTTTTCTTTTGTTAAGTTAAACTTGCAAAGTTTAGCCCACCCACCACATACATATCTAACTGATCCCAATAAATTACCTCATATTTCAATAATATATATAATTGTATCTTTCCTCAGTAAATAAAATAAGTAAATACATAAGTAATCAGTGATGCTTTTATTTCTTATCCTGTATGATCCAGTGTAGTGTGTACCATCAGTTCACTCTGAAGAACACTTTTTCCAAAGTTTTGAAGGTTTCCTTTACTAGACTTTTTAAATTTGATCCATCCCCAATTTTGCTTTCATTTGCTGATAAATGCTGTTAAGCATTGGTAAGAGTCTTTTACAACTTCTGTTCCAAATTTAATGGAAATATTTTCATTTCTATGATTTAATCCTTAAAGAAGAGTAGACAGACATGTACGTCTCTGTATTTAATTAAAATCACAACTAAAAAAAAATATTGAAAATATCTAAAAATATTCAGGAAAACATGTTTTGATACTTTAATTATTTTTTGTGTGTGGGTTTGATTTTTTTTTTTTAATTGTCTGGAGTTTTGATAAATTCGTTTTTCAGTAGTGAAAGTATAGATATTTCAAAATAAATATGTATTCTTCCAAACTGAATCCCACATGAAATACGTTATAATTGATTTTACTTTTCTGTTTTGGCATTTTATTTCATGTTTTATTTTATTTTATTTTATTTTATTTTATTTTATTTTATTTTATTTTATTTTATTTTATTTTATTATTTTATTTTTATTTTTATTTTTTATTTCCCCTTTTGAACTCATTCTATGCTGTTAAACAGCTGAAACAAAACCTATGTGTATAATTTGTTTTACTCTCAATAGTGCGTATTGAACCTGGAGGCATTCTGGTGTCATATAAATTGTACACAGTACAATAGAATGGCAGTAGGTCACTATCCTCCTAAAAGAAACTCCAAACAAAATGAGATGATCTTAACATCAAGTGTGCATTCAGTAAATCTTATGGTGTTGCTACCAATATTCAAGCTAAAATGTTTCAGTGAGTGCTTGTTTACCCTAGAGGAGACAAAGAGGTTATAACCACTGGATGAAGTGCTTTGAAATACCGGTAAATTACTTCATGATCACTTACAAATGTGTTTGTACTGTTTGTTTGTTTGTCTATTTATTTATTTATTTGCTTATTTGCTAGAACTGTATGTTATTATTATTATTATTATTATTTTCTGAATACCTACTGCCTATAACTCAATTTCTTCCTTGGAAAATAGAAAAATAAAAACTGCTAGAACTACTGGGAAAATTTCCCCCCTAGAAATCTCTAAGAAAAGGAATTTTTTTACACGTTTATTAAGTAACATATTTTAATTACTTAAAAAAAATAATAATGAGAATGTATAATCTACAAAGAGAAGAATTATCAGGGATATGGCTGATCGTCTCATTTATTTTTCTATGGTTTTGTTATTTTAATAGGTTTCTGGCAGGAATTCTCAGGAAAACAGAGCCCATGACTACAATACCATTCCAATTCAATTCCATTTTTGTATGTGCTGTTTCTATTGACAGTTTTAGGGTCTGAAATGTTTGATATGAAAAAAATGTATCTTTTTTTGGGGAGGTGTGGTTTGTGGCATAGGAAGTTGTATACAGGTAATGTTTGTCCGGTGAGGAAACAACAGAGCAAGAAAGTCAAAAGAGCTTTGACATGAATTACATACTGAACAGTTGTGATAAAGTAGATATATTTATGGACATGAAGTAGTTTGGAAACAGCTTAGCAAGGCCAAGAAGGCAGAGATGAACAAAGATGGTCAGATGACCAGTATACAATAGGACTAAACCTTATATTAGTCGATATTGGTGTGATTTGTTCTATCTTGAATAATTCATAAGCAAATCTTCTGTTACTAGAAAATGGTGTTTTGTATATTTCAAATGTCTTCTTACAAAAACATCTAAAAACTATATACTGAATTCACTATCCTTGTTACCATCTTACAGAAATCACATATCAAAAGTTATACAGTTTTTAAAAAAGAAATAGTGTTATTCATAATCTGACTCAGAAATATTTCTTTCCTGACTCAGTAAAGAACAAATGGCTTATCACTAATAGAGAACTGAATAATTTGAAAAAACAAGGAAAAGATGTAAATGTCATCTTTGCAGACATCTATTAAAATTCTTCACAAACTTTGCTATTCAAAAACTATCAATGTTTATATTTTACATCATTTAATGTATGAGATCTTACTACTGATTTAACGATGACATGATTTAATATATATGGACCCTTCTTTGTATCGCATTTGCTTGTTTGTTTCCTTTTTAATATACATGTAATTTCATCACATTATGTGGAAGATACTATATCCATTATGTCAAAACATTAATGCCATGGGCATAATAATGTCAATTTTTATTAAAATGTTATTATTACACATTTATTTTAATGCCTTTGCACCAAAACTCAGGAACATTAATAGTTCTAACTTATGTTCACATTAGTTGTTGTGTATTGTAGAGTGTTATAGATGTGAATCAGAGAAATCATCCATCTTGATTTTAAAAATATCTTGGGACAAAAAAAATATTTTTAAACTCCAAGTTTTTCTATATTAATTGGTAGTGACAGTTCAGCGAAATTGAAGTGATATTTCAAAACAGGTTTTTGTGAACACAGTAAAGAGTGAGTTTTACATTTCTTAAATGGAAGCCTTGCAATTCATTGTTGGTTACAATTACAGGTTGATCCCCGTAACATTATTGTGCTTGTTTTCGATAGGTTTATCTCATGTATGGAAAAACTTGCCTAATTGAATAAATGGAGAAGGTCTGTATGATAACTAGCAGTGGGTGAATAACTAATAAACAATAATTTATTGTGCAGTATTAAGATGCTCCTGGACACTTTTTTTTTTTTTTTTTTTTTTTTCCCTGTTCAAAAGTAGACAGTCTTTTTGATGAACAGTGTTTGTTGTACTGGTTATTTGGACATGACAGACTTATAAAAAACCTGCCGGTGGTAAGGCCAAGGTGGTGGCAGGATCCAGGCTTGGGTCCAGGAGGTGGTATTTCCATTACTCCACCACCCCGGTAAGAAGGGAGGAGTACTGTTTCAGCCTGGAGTACATGAAGAGGGAAGAGGACAGGTTTGGAGCTAACCCTCAGTGGAGTTCTAGGGAGAGGACTAATGGTGTCAGAGAATAAATTTTGTAGGAAACACAGAAGGGCTTGCTCTATCAGACTGCCTGGTGGATATTTTACTTACCATAGAGAAAAAAATTTAGTTTGTTGTAACACACACATATATATATATATATATATATATATATTTAATGATGTCTGTTAAGTAGATAGCTATATGATGTTCTTTCTTTTCTTCATGGAATGATCAACACACCTAATTCAAAAGGAATCTTATTTTATACTCAAAGTGTGTGTAAAACATTCAATCCATGTTGTTATCTGATAATTCTACACTTTGAAATTCACTTGGGAATTTTCAGGCTTCACCTATGTGCATTTTGCAAATATTTGGCAAAATTGCCTGTAATGGAAGCATGAAAACAATTGAAGATAAGGTACTTTAAATTTGACACGAACATTCATGAAAAATGCAGTTATTCTCTTAGTTATTATTTTAAGCAGACACCTAATCTTATTTGAATATCACCCATGTACAGGAATAAACTAAACAAGGATTGTTTGAAAAGTTAAATAATTTTGCATGTTTTTAGAAAAATTGTAAAAAAAATGTTATTTCACAATTTATTTGCACTCTAAGCCTGGTCTAAGGATATTAGCTGCTTGGTTTTATTATTAACTATTAGAACAATAATTTAATATCTCATGTTACTTATAAAAAAGCTATTTAGTTATATTCATTAACAATGTCCACAGACAATATATTTAGATTTTTATTTTTTTTTCTCAGAATACAAAATAATAACTTACAAGTAGCCAACTATAATTGTTTGTGTGTCTGACAGTATAATAGCAAACATTAAGTTTCCCTTTATTTAAGGTGAAAAGTGTAAAGTGCAGCACCTAAGTAGGTTCTTGTTATAGTTGTCTTTGACTAGAAACAAATAGTTGAAAAATTCTAGAGATGGAAATTTGACTGTACTCTTATTTTATCCCTCCTTTGTATATCTTTTGAACTGATGACCAAAATAGTCATTTCCCAGGTGCCAAACTTAAATGTTTTCAACATTCAATGGATTTCTCTTTTCTATGTTCCCATGAACACCCAATTTCTTTGCAGTGTTATTTGCTTTTTAATTAATAATAAGAAAAGATATTGAAAACAATGCTGGGTTACTATAGGCCACATAATAAATATGCTTAATATTCTGTACAATATAATTTGTGGATAAATCATCCCAAAAGGAGGCCACTGTTGGATTAATAGTAACTTGTGCATATTAACCTTCAAACAAATATAATCTCTCAGTCTTTTCATTGGCACTTCCTAGAAGCAAAGGACAGAAAGAAGGAATCACAGAACTTGTCTAAAGAATTATGTCCAAAAGTATCCAGTGTAAATGTAGCCAAAGACAGTACATGAAAGGGACGTGCTTAATTTATAAACAGCAGTGCTTATTGAAAACTGTATTTTTTCTTTACCTGCTTTATTTAGAAGCTAAATAAACTGAAATCTAAATCCCAGGAGAAGGAAATGTCAAGTGGGCAAGCTGAATTTGCTGATGATGTGAAAGATGTGAAAGATGTACCTGCCCATGGCAGGTGGGGGTGGACTAGATGATCTATAAGGGTCCCTTCCAACCCAAACCCCTTTGTCAACCTAGTAACCTAGTTGACTCAGTCCTCAAACTAAGTAAAACAAAGGGCTTACAGGTTCTTACTGGAAAAACTGATATCTACCTAGTGAGTAACAAAAAGCAATTGTGAGTTGAAGTTTCTTAAAACATCAAAGATACATAAAAACACTTTGTTACTATGTAGACAATAAGAAAATAAGCTCATTTTCTGTAAAGTAGTTTGAGATTTTCTGTTTAAATTTTGTATTGACTGAAGCACGTGTGAAACCCCATGGTGCTAAATGACAAGGAATGTGCATGGAGAGCCAGATAGCTTTCTACTACCAGCACTAGTATGCACTGGTTCCCTCTCCCTGGGTATTTGGCTCTTCCCCATGGCCATTTGCTCTTCCGTGTCCAAATACTTCCTTGGACTTCCTGCAAAGTGTGGGCAAAGGGGCAAGAAAGCTATTTTTAGTTTGTTTTTAGTTTCTCACTGCTCTAGTCTGTTAGCAATAAATTATAGAAACCTCCTTATGCTGAGTTTGTTGTGCCTGTGATTGTAATTGCTGAGTGATCTCCCTATCCTTATGTTAACTCTTAAGACCTTTTTCAATGTATTTTCTCCCCCTCTTCCTTGAGAAAGTAGTCCTGGCAGAAAATAGCAGCCTATCAGGGGGAAATCACATCTGTCTATTCTACTCAGATCTGATCTGTTGTTTGCCCCGTCAGTTCATGAAAACAAAGAAACTGATCTATTCAAAGGTCATTTGTTGTGAAGTACAAGATATTTAATTTATATTTTCTCCTGAAAAATAGTTATTGAAAATGTTTATGCTGTTTTTCATGCAAAATGTGGAAAGATCGGTGCCTTCACTTTCACTTTTCTGCACCAACTGCCATTAAATATATTTTGAAATGCTGTTTGACTATTTTCCAGTTCTCTGTAATTTTATTACCAGGCTGACTGGGATGTTAATGTATCCTTTTTGGGTATTCTTCAACTCACAAAATGAGAGTTGGATTTTAGGAATCTGCAGTTCGGTACTGTGAACAGAGCCCGTATTTTGTCTTGTATTTATTACACTGTGATTTTGTGCCTTTTCTTTCAGCTCTTATACAAAAATGGTTTATTGTTCTAGCCAATAACATCTACAGGTCCCATTTAGAAATAGAACAAGAGAGGTATATGAGTACACTAAGATTTTACGAGCTTGTAATCCAAATTAAATAGTTCTTGATTACGATTGTCTCATGCAAAATTTGTTGGGATTTTTTTTTGTGGATTTTCTTTGTGTTTTTTTTTTTTTTTTTTTTTTTTTTTTTTTTTAAGCCATACCTGACGTTTGCTGAGTGAAGCCTTAGCACAGAAGAGGAACAGTTACAAAGTAAAAAAAAAAAAATTTGGTTTTGTTTTTTAGACAGTCAAAAAAAAAAGGAATGATTAATCAACATAAATATTGGCAAAAGTGGCAAAAGCAAATTTATGTTTATGCAAAAAGCAAATTTATGCTCAGAACAATGAGGACTCCTAGAGTTAAAAGAAGCAGCCTCAAACCTGTGAAGTCGTTTGCAGTGATCAGAATACTCAAGCCTTCTGCATCTGAGAAAGTTCTTTTACATTATGTTGCTCAAGATCATGAACATCTTCATATGGGCAGAAGCCAGGGCATATAAATGAAAATGACAGATTTTGTGGTTAGGAGTGAGAATTGTTACAGAATTCTGGAAGGATTTTAGTCTTGCAAGTTACCACACTATTAGGCAAAATGAAAGAGAATATATCTATATCTAATCTATCTATCTCTATCTCTATCTCTATCTAATCTATCTCTATCTCTATCTCTATCTCTATCTCTATCTCTGTCTCTGTCTCTATCTCTATCTCTATCTCTATCTCTATCTCTATCTCTATCTCTATCTCTATCTCTATCTCTATCTCTATCTAATCTATATATCTATATCTATATCTATATCTATATCTATATCTATATCTATATCTATCATCTATATCTATATCTATATCTATCTATATCATCTATATCTATATCTATATCTATATCTATATCTATATATATTTAATGTTGTCCAGTAAAGATTAAACAGAAAACAGCTCTTTTGACTGGGTTGTCTCTGGTAGCAATGTTTAGGGTCTTAGTGAGGTACAAGAGGAGAGCTGGATAGCTCCAAGCAAAACTTCTATTTCAAGGCAAAATTTCCTTGTTATTTCATTTTATTTTATTTTATTTTATTTCCAAATGAAGTGATAGAAGAGGGAGGAGAGTTTTGGATATTCACACCTTTTCAATCAAGTGCCCTAAGATGGTAAAGAGACTCAATAGCTCTCTTCCTTGCTTAACTTCTGGTACAAATTTGTGCTCTGCTTTAGGATGGAGAATATTTCCATTTTACAGAAGGATATAGCCTCAGTCTTTCCCTCCTGGAGAATAAATTTGACTGTCCTTGAATATTCCCATGTTAAAGATATCATCTATTGTTTCTTTGCTTGAACAACAGCTCTAACTTCAAATAGGATAAGCTATCTGTATGTCCTGTTTGTATTTAAGGTAGACAACAGATGAGATTCCCTGTGTCAGCTCAGAAGTGTCTGTGGTAACAGTGCAAGGACCATTTGCATTAATACTGCTTCCTAGGGGTTGATATACCTTCCCACATGCTACCAGGATCTTGATGGAGTCCAGATGGGAAGTGGATTAAAAGATCTCAGCTTGATATTTCTGTTCATGACCTGTCAGACAGGTTATCTCAGCAAAGAATTACTTCACAATGTATAAATGTGTACTAAACCTTCTCTGTCATGATTGTTTGATTTTACCCAATTCTGTTTCTTCAAGTTCTTTTAGAATAATTTTAGCTTCACTAACACTTTTCCTCCTCTGCTCCAACCATTATGTCCTTTCTCCAAGTATCCTCTCTTACACCATTTACCCTTGCCTAAATAAACTCTACCAATCCTCAAAATAGAACAGTAATAATTTTAAAACACATTAAATTAATAGTTACTGCTCATTTTGTTTATGTTTACAATGCCTCTGCCTTTTCTGTTTTCTCTGTGACTCTACTGCATGGTGGTTGTACAGTACAAATGGAGATTGTTTGGCTCTCTGTGATGGTATTATTTGAATAATAAATCTACATGAGAGGAAAAGAGACCTGAAATGTACTGAAGAATTTTAACCACAAGTCCACTGGTCCTTGAGAAAACACTTGAAAGTAAATCCTGTTCTACCCTTAAAATCAGTGATAGAGGTGATGTAAACTTTATAAAGAAAATAAAGTTTCTTTCATAAAATCAACAGATTATAAAAAAAAGAATAGGGAAATTTATAGGCCAAGCTAAACTGAACTCATCAGTGCCAACTAATATAGTCTAATATTGCACAGTTCCACTAGAAAGAATTTCACAATATCATTTTGATGATTGTGGAATACATTTTGACAAAGCTTAGCAAAATTTAACTTACAAATTGTCAAATGAAACTTTCACTGATTATTTCTGTTTAATTTATTGACTTTATGCTGTGACATTAAACTTATTTATTTTACTTGGCTTAGTTTTAACATTGTAAGTAAATATAGCAGTTAAATTAATGCAAGTTTAACTTTTTTTTTTTTTTTTTTTTTTTTTTTTACTGAATTATTAAAATGTGTGCTATAAACTTTTATGAGATTTCCATCTTCCAATCTAATGGTATTAACAGAGTTTTAATTGAGATTTTCACATAAAACTATTATTTTTATTATTTAGAATCTGTATTTCTGTTACTATTATTTCTATGCCTACTTATACTTTCTGTTTCATATTTTTAGCCTGTAGCTCATTCAAGTTCCATTGTAGTTTGCTCTGTCCATTCTGACAAGTGAGGCTGTCTGATCAGTAATGAGATGATTAAAAGAAAGGTTTATTAAAAGAGGAGAGTCACTCAAGAGGCATAAATCTAAATGAGGAAGTCTCTGTCATAACTTTCAACAGTTCTAACACTTGGATAAGAAGCAGTCACCAACCTGCTTCTTTAATTAAT
Source organism: Aythya ferina (assembly GCF_964211825.1). NCBI lineage: Eukaryota > Metazoa > Chordata > Aves > Anseriformes > Anatidae > Aythya > Aythya ferina. The sequence continues at coordinate 131,961,453 of NC_140297.1, forward strand.
GTCTTAAATTGTAGTGGGTAGAAATATTTATCTTTACTAAGGAGCAGAGGAACTATGATAGGCCTTGCTTTCTAAAATATATTTCTTCTGTTGCAATATTTTGTTTCTGAAAGTTACATTACTGTAAAGCTTACTGCTGTCTGTATTTTCTCTAAGGTTCCTGGAGATTCAATGTCTGTGTTTATTTCTGCTTGACAGACTATGATGAAATCATTCCAAATACTATTTTTTTTCTCCTGAGTGATCTCCAGTGAATATTTGGCTCAAGAAATGTGATGACAGTAAGACCTCAGTTAATTCTCCCTTTATGCCTTGTTGGCACTCACCATAAGCTACTATAAGTTCAATTTAATGAAAACCCATTGCTGCATCAAGTTCCATTCCTTTCCAAACACAACCAAAACTCATTTAGTTCAATAGAACAGAATAAGAAATGCCACTAATATAAAGATAAGGCCATTTAGGGAGAGAAAAGTTATATAGTAACTGTACTTTTTTTTTTTTTTACTTTTTTTTCTTTTTTTCCCTTAAGGGTGTCATAGTGATTCTTTCCATATTACTTTCTTTTGGCATAAACACTGCAGGGAATGGTCCACTAGAGATTTAGGCATGATCAGACAAGATCCTTTGAATTTTCAGGATCACTATTGTGAGCCTATAAGACTTGCAATGAAGGAAAAGTCATGTTTAAGACTGAAAAGCAGAAGTGAAAGCACAGTTATACCAACAGCTAGATCCACTACATTAAAGTTTCCTGACTTATTAAATGATGAACTGATGAAGTGAGTCCTGGCTTGTGTGAGCTGACATGCACTAAGTCTTATCATCTTGCTGTGAAAGCAGAGATGAAAACTAACTTTGAGTCATGGCTACATGGCTCTCACCGTCTGATGGGGAACCAAAGAGAGTGCATTAGGTAAGCACCATAAATAACACTATCATAGATTAGTTAAAATGAAATTTATTCTATAGCTGGAATTAGCAAGGCAGGAGGATGTTTCATTTCAACAACAAAGTGCTGACGCTGCTAAAGGTTATAATTCTTGCTGATATGTTAACTACCTACTGTATCACTGTATTAAGAAATAAATCATAGTTCTATGATTTAGAATATGTGAAAATTGATCTTTATAAATCAGAGTGTAAACACTGGATTTCTTCTGCTCTGCTACTCTGTCTTAGTCTCTCTTAATTCCAGTGGAGTTCCATGCAGTAATTATTTGCCAGCATTAATCTGTGTAAATGTTTTTTGGTTTTCTTTTCTCCAACTACATCTATAATTAACATCCTAAAAAGAAATAGATCTTATTTTTTTTTTCTTTTTTTTCTTTTTTTTTTTTTTTTTATGACAGAGAAGTATGATATCATTGCAGAGAAGCACAAAACAAAAACAACAACAACAAAAAAAAAAAAACAAAAAACAACAAAACAAAAGGTAAGAGAAAGAATTAGAGTTCTAGAAATATATATATATTTTCTTTCTGACAAGATCTGGAGCTGAAAAAAGGAAGGAACTCATATAATTTATTTCATGCTTTTCAACTTTCCTCTAGAAATGTTCTTCACATCTTTTGTTAGATATGCAGTTTTAAGGATCTTAATAGCAGTTCTGTAGTCAAGGAAAGACCAGACAGTGGTCTCCTATCAGCTGTCATAACCTCTTAGGATACATAGGATACAAATTTGCCCAGTGGTCTCTTTTAAATGGCTTTTATTCTACATAAATTTATGTCTTGGTAAGTAAGAAAAAATCTTCATATTGAGAGAAGGGAATTGTTTTTGAACGCAAAAGTGTTTTTTTTTTCTGAAAATCACAGGGGAAAATCTAGCCTAGAATTAGTGACACCTAATAAAACAATAATGTGATGCAGAGAAGCTCAATCTAATTTTGAGAAACTGTTAAAGGTGCTACAGATTCATTCAATGTATTTGTTACTACAAGATATTTATTTGCAACTGTTTGCACTTATATTCATTATTCCGTTCATTTAGGACTGAAGCTTACAAATTCTTAATAGAAAAATAAATCAAATAAACATTGAAATCAAGATCCACTAAAAAGAAAGTATCTGCAATACCTTTTTATCCTGTTAGAATTTCAAATGAAGAAGCTACAGTAGGAAAATAAAACATTACCAGCTGTGTGGAGAGTGCATCTACATTAGTAATTTAATTTGAATCAGCAAAAACCTTTGGAAAAAATACTTCCAATTCTTATCACTCATTTGTGCCACATAGTGCTCTTGAGATTTCTCTTGGATGAAAATTTATTGAAGCAGCTTCATCAAGGTTAGCTCTATCTATTACTGGAAGTCTGTCCTAGCAACAGTCTAGAGATGCTCCAGCATAACCCCTATCACCCCAGAATGTGAGGTAATGAAACATGGTGTTTATGCCAGGCCCTCAGTACCAAGTTTTTGACTCTACAAGACTGCTTATGTTGCACCTCAATAGTTGCTAATATAGATATACAAGTATGTTGAACATTTCAGTGCTAATATTTAGCCAACAGAGAAGTACGATGTACTATCAGTCTTTGCCTTGACAAGTCACGTAAGACTAGAAACCTGTAGTATCAGTTTACTGATGTTTGAAAAAAAAAAAAAAAAGCTAAACATTTAAATATTGATCATTTTGCTTCCAAACAGAGGTTGTTCAAGCTCACCTAAGCCTCTTTGGCCAGAAACATCTTGAGGTCAAAGCTAACAGAAAAACATTTCTGGTAGTTCTAAATTTCATCTGGAATATTAAAACCGAGAATTCAAACTTTTCCTGTAATATACCTGCATATATATTTTCAGAAAGGATATTAACATCTGAAGATTGTTTTATCTATCTTTGTTAAAAATAACAATTTAGATTGATGTTTGGTGTGAAGTAGTCTTTGGAAAATAGATTTCAGAATGTTCATGCGCAGCAGAGTTTACTAAACTCAAATAAACCTTCTTTTGTATTTCATATTTAGAGAAATCTGTGAAAAAGAGAGAAGGAAAACAAAAACAAAAACAAAAACAAAAAACAACAAAGTACATAGACCGTTATTTCTTTAACCCATTACAGATTGTTTGTTTCAAAGTATGTATATAAAATAATAACATATGAGAAAGAGGTATGGGAATGCATCTCTCTCCCTCCTCCTTCCCATATCCCCCCCATTTTTTTTTTTTTTCCTTTCCCTGGAAGCAGAAAATGAGAAATAAAGGAACAATCTTATATTTGAGAAACATCATAGGATTTGCTTGTGAAGCTCATAAATATTCCTTTTCAGTTAGTATAAAAAAATAAAAGGCAAACATGGCTTCTCTATTGAGTATTTCCTCAATTTTTCTTCTTCAGCCTTGAAGCACATTTTGTCAGTAAAACTAATGTTTTCTAAAAAATGAAACTTGTATTTCAGCAATAATCACTGTATACAAGCTGAGAGAAATAAATGTTCAACTACATTTATCAGAAGACACAGAGGCTTGCACAGTGTTTCTGTTACTACTCTGTTCATATAGCTAGATTGTGCAGTTACTATCTGCAATAATTTAATATTATTATATAAGGAAAGACCAAGTCAGCCAAAAACATTGGTGTCAGCAGGTGTTATAACACTGAGTTATAACATCATTAGTCTGACAAGTCTGCTGATAGATTAGCATAATATAGGATCATACTGATCTAGCTTCACATATTAATCAAAACACATCCCCAGACAGGATAAAATGGCTCAAGAGGCACAATGAAATGCATCTGAAATGGCATGAAATAAAGGAAAAAAAATCAGTAAATATGTATGTACGTGACAGAAAAAAAAAAAAAAGAAAAAAAGTATGTGCAAACAAATATCTGGCTCCTTTGTTAATGGTTCCTTCATCTTTCAATAGCAATAGAAACAATTGCTATTTCTGTGGTTATTTCTGGCAATTAGATAGATAAGTACTAAACTAAATGCCTTTGAAAATATAAATTAAAGAAGGCAGATTGATGTTTCCTGGATACTTTTTTATCTGGCACAGAGACTAGGCTACTATCTCAATGCCAATCTTCTTCCAAATATTAGGTACTTAGCAATGTGAAAGCCAGGCATGGGTGATACAGTGAAAATACACCATAACATTCATGCTAATCTAAACTGTATCTGGAACAAAAGAGTCTGCTCTTTCACAGGTGCTTTTGCCTGTCCTGATTTCACTAATTTCTGTGCTAGCATTGTTAGACTTCAGAAAGGATATGCCTTGTGTTCAGGTAAGCTTGCTTAAATTTATTGAGAAAGTATATCCCTTTTCTTGAGAAAGTGAAAGTTTTCAGGCACAAGGTGAAGTGTTTTTAGGTACAAAGTTAAGCTTTTTTAGTGGATGAACTATTAAATAGAGGATTTAGACTCAATAAAATAATTTATTCTTAGCTCTATCACTTTTCTACTCTATTACTTTTTTACGTGTACATCGCTTCTTCTAGATATCTGTTTCTATACTACTAAGCTAAAAATACGAATGTGTTAGCCATTCATGTTGCAGTCAAATAAATGCAGATATGGCTATAGTTATAACCCTTGCTGCTGACAAACCTACACATCAATAAAATTAGGTTCTTGTATATATCCATAACGCAATGTTTTCAGTACAGAGGCATTCAACACCATTTTGTTGTATGTTAAATACATGTCAGTTGCCATAAATTCTATAAGTGGATACTCCATTATTATACTTTTAATGTGTCTCTGAAACCTTCTACTATTTGCCAGGCAAAGTTGAGATGTTCCTCCGAACAGCAAATGTGCTGCTCCAAATAGACATCCACACAAATCTTCAGATCTTCAAAACTCCAGGAGTTTTGAGGTAGACAAATACTCCAAGGGTAAAGTTCAAAAACGGAGGGAAAGATTACATTGTTTAAAGAACTGAGGAACAGAATTGAATGCTGTCTTTTGAGAGATTTATATTTTTGAAAGAATGAGGAAAGACAAACAAACCAGCAGCTACTTTGTAAAACAGAATAGCAGTCCTTCCCTTTCTGGTGCTTTGAAAGAGAATTATCTGTGTTTATCCGTTCAGAGTTTAACAGTACTTGATCAGTTTAGGCTTTAAATTTATTGATAAGTGAATGATATCCAATATGCAATAAATAAACAAACAAACAAACAAATAAATAAATAAATAATGGGCTAATGGTGTTGTTGACTTCTTGCTCAATTTTCATGAAAATCAGGGTCTTGTAGAAGAAGTGTGTTAATATCAAAAGGACAAAACATTAAAATAATACACTTAGTGCACCTCATGAGAACACAAACAACTTTTGATCCAGTTTCCTCTGGAAATTCAGAATTACTATCCAAAATATAAATAAATAACAAATTATTGTTAATTAATTGTTAATATAAATATAAAACATTGTTACATGCATTTTATATGCACATTAGAAAAACACATTTTAATACCATAAAATGTACCCTCCCTGGAAAACTGTCTAAACAGCAGCTAGGAAAACATAGTATAGAGAGAGTACATTAAAGAAGCAAAACAATGCAGCAGACTTCTTACCAAATTCGATATTTTTGCAGTGTATTATATTCACTTTTACCAAGCATATGTCCAATGACCTCTCCATTTTTAAGATCAAATTAAGCTGGATCCCAGTTTTAAAATAAATTTGAACATTTCTGTTCTGCTTAATGAGCCCTGTTTTGTATAAACCAGGGAAAAATTGCAGGAGATGGAGCTCTTCCAGGTTCAGATGTGTTCTCTGTTTGCACCCTGGTAAATTTTAGAACAAGAGCTAATCAAATGTCATCTCCCTGATTCTACAGCAGTGTCTGTGGAGCAGAGTCATGGAAAGCTCCAGTCATGTGTCCAGTCACTGAGTACCTCTGACATAGACATAGATGTATCAAGACTTCAGGACGTGTAAATGCTACCTATAAATCTGCTAAATATAGCATGGATCTCCCATTGCAAAGTTCTAGGAGAATTGTCAAATAATCAGATTCTCTCAGCTTAAGATAGAAATATAGTTTGATTGTCATTCTCATTGCTGATCCAAAAAGGAGTTACTTTTTTCTTAATGAAATTATATGTGAAAAATGCAGAAAGCTAAGGAATCTTTAAACTTCTACAGGTAGCATTAAATTTATTATTAATCTTGTATCACAGAAAATGAGCCTGGAAGATGTTTACACATTTACAACATTTAGTTGATCTGTTTGTCTCAAAGCATTAACAACTGTTCTATCGTTTGCTGATCAACTGTCAAATATAATCAAATAATTCCTGACATATAAAAGACCTGTTCTCAAAAATGAGTGAGACTCTGTTGTTTCCTTATGTGATATATTTCAATACTTGAGTATCATTAAATGGTTGTTTCTAATATCAAAGATAAATGTACACCACTGCAATTATTTAATTACTCTTTACACTATCTCCTCATATACAATAAACTAGCTTACTATCTTCCTCTTTGTAGCAACTTTTTACATATCTGAAGGTTGTTAACAAATGCCCTTTCAGTCTTCTCTCCTCTAGAGTATAGGAACCCAATTGTTTCAGTATCTTTAGTAAGTCATATTTTATAGAACCTCCAATGAGTCATACTTTAAGAAATAATATCTTGAGGACATGTGTTAGAGCGCGCTGCAGGAAGTACGGCTGAAAGCACGACAGACACCAGCAGAGTCAGATCATGTTTCTCCATTTTATTGCCCCAATAGCCTAACTTTTATAGTGAACTTAAGGGTTCACTATAAAAGGGCGGACAGTGTTTCACAAAAGATTATTGGTCAAAAGCACTCAGACAAACAACTACAAGAAAACAACCCCACCTGCAAGAAAACAACCCCCCTTGTGATTAGCAGTCAAGAAAACAACCCCCTTGTGATTAGCAGTCACGTAGATCTTGTCCTTGAAGCCAGCTGCTGGTAACAATATTTTTCTGCATTCCTCAATTGGGCGATGTGGGAATCATTGTTGTGGGAGCTTCTCATAGTTACTCCGGTAGCTTGGTTTGCTCAGCTACAGCAGGCCGTGAGATTTGCTGAGGCCTACTCCTGTTTGCTTAGAACAAGCTCAGATCGAACAACTGTTCCACGGACTCATGTCCACACCCTTTGTGCCAATTCCCAACAGACATGGTAAGCTTATTTTTTTAATTAGAAATTCAGAATACAGCAGGATTAGTTCAGTCATCCACTCAAAGACAATTACCTGATATTAGATGTACATTTTCTAGTGTTTGCAGACATAAGCAGGAGTAATTCTCTATAGACTGCATCTAAGAATTTTTCTCCTTTTTACATGAAGCAACCAGTTAAACAATGGTAATCATAATTCCAAAACATATTCTCATCTGGTATTAATTTTATCCTAAACAAAATTATTGTCATAGCACCAGAAAAAAATGAGTATGAAAGGTTACAGTTAAAAGAGCTTCCTTCCTTCCTTCCTTCCTTCCTTCCTTCCTTCCTTCCTTCCTTCCTTCCTTCCTTCCTTCCTTCCTTCCTTCCTTCCTTCCTTCCTTCCTTCCTTCCTTCCTTCCTTCCTTCCTTCCTTCCTTCCTTCCTTCCTTCCTTCCTTCCTTCCTTCCTTCCTTCCTTCCTTCCTTCCTTCCTTCCTTCCTTCTTCCTTCCTTCCTTCCTTCCTTCCTTCCTTCCTTCCTTCTTTTTTTTTTTTTTTTTGAAAGAGGATGAGAATTTATTTTGCAAGATATACATGCTGCATATTACTGTTTTATTCCAGCTCATGCACCCAACCATACAGCTTGATTTTTGTTGGTTATGCTCCCTGCACCAACAGTTTGCTGGAAAGGGCAGACATAAACTAATGAAAACACTGTCCTTGTTTCTGCTGTCTCAAGTATCAGCCCACACAGCTCCCAAGATGAGACCTTTGCAGCTTATATATGTTAGAATAAAATTTGATTTAATAACTATATATTAAATTGTATTATAAATGCATATAATAGCTGTTATGTTATATCTATACATATAAACGAAATAACTATTAAATGCATTAATTAAACATGTTAAATATGTTAATTAATATATTATATATTACTAGTGTATTGAATGATTATTTATTATGATTAATATATCTTATTATTATACATCTTATTATTATGATTAACATATCTTGCATTGATATCTATATAATGATATTTCTATTATTATATATAATTGCTGTTATACCTATATGTATAGATAGATACTGGAGAGGTCTCATCTTGGGAACTTTGCGGGCTTACAAAAGGTGAAGCTTTGGAGCAGCTTCACACTGTCCCAGTATGGACAGCAGCAGCTGATAGGGCTGTCGTTAACATCCTCAGCCTAGACAAGCAACTGAACCTGTAGGAGATTCTGCATAGATATCAGCTGCTGACCCATCTTCTCCCTGGTACTTGTGACAGCAGAAACAAGGACAGTGCATTCATTAGTTTTATGTCTGCCCCAGCCAGAAAACTGTTAGTAGGGAGAACTACATAGAGTGTCTGACTGCTTGCACATACCAAGGTCAAGCATAAGCTTGGAATGCTTTTTTTTTTTTTTTCTTTTTTTCTTTTTTTCTCCTTCTCTCTCTCTCTCTCCATTTGTTTCACACGGAGAGCAGAATGTGTGATATGCTACCTGAAATGCCAGCTCTGACCATTTCCCTCCTGGGATGGAAAAGCAGAAGAATAGTAGCTAGAGCATTACATTAATTAATCCCAGTTCCTGTAAGGGTAAGCAGTTGTGGTCATGCAGATTCTTGTAGCTACTCAAGGCATGAGGCAAAATGGTTGAGATCCTCTCATTTTTCCATTTATTTCCTTTCATTGCTTCACAAGAAGAAGGCAGAGAATAACAAGGCATCCTTATATCTCTTCTTTTTTGCTTCATTTTCTGCCTCATTTTTTGGTGTCTCAACTTTATGAGTAGATGGAGAGTATATATTTATGTTTGAGGTTTGAGTGTCCAGTATGTAGTCAAAAAGAAGCAAAGCCATAGCTAAATAACACAAGAACAAACAACAAAGAGTAACAAAACTAAATCTTTTACAAAGCCTGTTATCAATCCCCCAAAGCTTATTATTATAACTTTACCAGCTTGAAAAAGCAAAGGATAATTGTTTACTTGACTAAACTGTGATATTTTTACACTAGCTTTAGTGATCTTGCTGCAGGCTGACATGCAACATAAAACAAATGAAGTTTGTGTAATAAGTCAATCATCATTGAATCAGTACTATGATGTATATCTTCTCTGCACAGGACTTCCATACTTCCATGCCCTATAATGAAAAAAAAAAAAAAAAAAGTAATTTTAAGGTAATTTTCTAGCTTCAGTTCAAATCTGGAGTACTACAGAAGTGTAATTAGGTGTTTGAAGCCACGAGCTAAGTCAGGGGCCAAAATACAGAGGCAATAATTTAGGTAGAAGAGTCTACATATTCAGAAACCCAATTTTTTAGCAGACACCAGGTATCCTTGAGGAATTAGATATTTGAGGGTAGAGCTATAGTTGCAGTGGATTATGTGAAAAGAATTAGGATTTGTCTCAGACTAGTTTAGAATAAATTGCCTTTGGTCATGGCGTATTCTCTTATGTAGCCCTACTTTGAGCTTTAAGCATGTCATTTAATTAGTTTTAACATACATTGATTTTTTTTTAATTATTTATATATATTTTTTAGTGCATTTGAAATATACACCATTTTCTGAATCCTCATATCACAAACATATTAAACTTAGGATAAAATAACCGCACAACATATGCTGGCCATATAATGGCCTTACCATGAGAAGACTTTATGAGAAAAGTTAATATTTTTTAATATTTTCATCATTTGAAAATGATGAAAATACTTCCATCATTTCTGTAAATATATAAAAATCTTCATGCTTTTTCTTTTCCCATAACCTGTTATGTTTTGAAGAACATCAGTTGCTTTGCAAAAACAACAACAACAACAACAACAAACAAACAAACAAAAACAGAAGCAAAAAACAGTTTTGTTTCTTGTAAATTTTCTTTGAACATTTTGCTGGCAAAAGAAATTTGACCACAGAAGCTTCATCTTTGTTCTTAAAAGTATTTTGTTTCTCTCTAAAAGGCAGAAAAACTGTGTTCTATTAGTAGCTTCAGAAAAAAGTAGTGACTGAAAAGCCTTGTATTAGACAGAGTGGAGAGAAAATTTTGATCTTCCAACTTTATGTTGAAAATGTCAGACAATTGATATTATGTCAGGAAGCAGAAAACATTGGCCATTGCAATTATCAAGTTGATTATTTTATTTTATTTTATTTTATTTTATTTTATTTTATTTTATTTTATTTTATTTTATTTTATTTTATTTTATTTTATTTTATTTTATTTTATTTTATTTTATTTTATTTTTTGTAGAGACAGCTTCCTTAATTCCTTCTTATTTACTGAGTTTTCAACTTTAGTTTGAAAGTATACATTTTCATTCTGTTCACATGTCATACAGAACAAATGGTGAAAGACTGGAAAAATATATAAAATAAATACAAAATGTAACAGTGAATAGAAGCATCTACCTGATGTTTTGATTCATGTAATCATTCTGTTCTCTATAGCATTTCCAAGAGCTGCTGGGAAACCTTTGACTCCACCCTTAGTTGCCAAAAGATGAGGGATATGCTGTCAAAAACAAAGAGAGAACCTTCAAGATTATGTGGCCAAAATGTTCAATAATGGAAAACAAAATGTTTTCTATAATTTTATTAAAGCACCTGACGAACTGTTATATTTATGTGTAAACTGTATTCACTGACAATAAAATGAAATCATGTGTTCTACCATTCAGAAATAACAAGGCTTTTAACACATCACTTTTCATGTTAGATAAAAGATGCCTATGGATTAAAAATCCATAATGGGATTACATTATAATCCACAGGTAAGAGCAGGATTCATGTCAAAGGATTCCAACTATAGTTTTATTAAGCTTTCCTCTTACTTTTGGAGATTAACTAGCAGGACAATATCTGACATACTTGATATAGCAACAGAAAGGATTTCTGTGGTTTCCACTTTGTATATCTGTCAGTAACACTAATAGAAGAGCTATTGCTGAGCAGTTTTGAAAGGTTTACTCTCTGAGGTTTATGAGTTTGTTTAGAATGTACTGAGGAATGTGCATTGTAAGAGCACATTTTTAATCTTCCTGGTTTAAATACATTTAGGACTCACAAGCAATTCAGGAAACTTAATGGCCTTTGTATAAAGAGGAATTGGATATGGTTAATATGAAAAGTAGTGTTATAGATAAGCCTGACATTAAAAAAAAAAAAAACAAAACAAAAAAAAAAAAAACACAAACAACCACATACTAGATGAGTATCCTGCAACTTTTGTCTTGCTAGCTTGAAATGGGAAATTCTGCATTTTTCTCTTCCATCAAGCAAGCAAAAAAACATACATGAACCAAATGGCTGTACATGTTAAATTGAAGTAACCAAAATGCTGAGTTTCATCAAGATGGAATAAGTTTACCTCATAGCTTGAAAGTACATGAACTGTTAACACTCATAGCTTGACGATACATAAACTGTTAAAAGCTCATTTAAATCAGTAATGATATGATATGATCTTTAGCATGTACTCTTCATTTCATATAAATGATATGAAAACAAAATGAGCTCCTAATCTGAGAGATCCTCTTATATATATATTAATAATATTTATATATATTAATATATATTATATCTATATATTTGTAAAGTCTTGATTCTGCTCTTATACAAAGAAGTGAATTGTAGCACTGTTGATTCTGTTGTTCACAGCATGAATGAAAGTCACTTCAAAAACAAGTTGTAGTTTTCATACTGCTTCTTGCTTTTTCTTATATTACTAAAATAGACAGTATAGAAACATATCTATAACTCTGATTACATTTTAAATGGCTGTTTTATACTAATTCTTCCTCCTGGAAGGTAAGAATACCTATATGAAAACCCAAATAGAACCCAAGGTATTGCTGGAGAAAGCCTATCTCAGAGATCCATGCTGTCAATACAATGTTATCCCAAAATTCTTTTTTTTTTTTTTTTTTTTTTTTTTCAGTTAGACACTCTGAAAACTTAGGGATGAAACTTCATAAGTCTTAATTATATCTAGTTTTGAATTCTCAGTGAATATATATGTAAAATAAACTAATGTTAAAACATTTGTTCAATTCTTTTGGACAGGTCCATGGCATGTTTGGAATTTAAAAGTGCCTAAGAAGTACGCAAGTATCAAACCAAACACTGTGCTAAAGGAGCTAAGACATCTCAACAGAAATGACTATACATTTTGTGATTTTGGATAAACTGTCCAAGGCTTGCATCCCTAAATATGAAAAAAAATAATAATAAATAATAGTAATCTTATACAAACTACAGTATTGGCAGTCTTTGATTTACTTTATGCTAGGCTAGGTTTTGAGTAACACAGTTTTGTTTTGTTTTGTTTTGTTTTTTAATATATTTTAAAATAAATCTATTTACTGTCTTGTTCGTGCTTCATATTAAGCATTTGAGTCATCTTATTGACATTGGGGGATTGAAGCTAAGCATGTGCTTAGCTTTAGCATGTGATCTGTTTGACTAAAGCTTTTACTTTGAGATTCTAATTCATAATTACTTTTAAAAATAATAACTCACAGTTTCTTTTTTTTTTTTTCTTTTTTCCTAGTAACAACTTAGCATTCCAAAGACTAGAGTTTGATTTGTACTATGCAAGATCAACACACAGATGTTTAAGTGATTCACACAGCTCTCGATACCTGTTTCATGGAGTATTTTACTACTCAGTAGCTCTGGAATTTAAATGCTTACCCTGAAAAAATGCTGGGAACATCCATAATTAACTTGAATATGAACAGAAAAACAGTTACTTTTTGAATGCTGAAATTTTCTTAGTCATCACATATCTATTGTCTCTTCTATCCAAGTATCTAATAAAATAATCTTCTAGCTGTAGTTAGCCTCTGCAATCTTCTTGCATCTTCCCCTTTCACATGTTTTTACTGCAGAGGAAGGGAGCTATTTGACAGCTTTCCTGTTTTTTGTTCAAGATAAAATAGGTGGTATACAAGTTGTCATACCTTTCTTCTCAGTCACAGTTCTGTTCTCAAAAGATCGCCACAATGGACAAGAAAACAATTTGCTTTCCAGATTCGTTCATCTATTGTCAATGATACTGAGACTGCATAAAAATGGAGGCCTCCTGGTATTTCTGTACTAAGAAATGAAGGAGATTATAATCATTTCCAAAAAGTATCTAATGAAGTTTTACTCAAGCATGTATCAGAAAAGGGTCAATTTGGATCTGGAACCTAGCATAAAATGATATTGTTTTTCTAAGTCACATCCTTTGAAATATGCTTAAATGAAGAACACAATGTTATTTAACTACCCTAGAGCTACTGTGTACCTTCCATGTTAGCTCATATAAAATGTTGTAAACCAATCATTAAGGTTTGTTTTGTGTGTGTTCTTTCATATGTCCATCTCATCAAGGCTCACCCAGTGATCTGTGAGGCAAGCAATTCTGCCTGTCAGCTTTTCTTACACATCCAGGAAAAATGAGCACAAAAGAAACTGACTTCAAGCGATATTCACTTCTGATTTGTTACTTTTCATCCCAGACTTGGGCTATGCCCCATTACTTCCTACACACTGTTTCAGTGCTTGAATCTGTCAGAAAAAAAAAATAGTGAGAAGGAGAAAAATGTTGGTAGAGCACTGCAGACAGAGAACACTTTACATTTATTTTAATTCTTTGCCGAAAGAACTGTTAGTTTCCAAAGTCTTTGGAGAAGTTTATAAACATCAATTAGGATAAAAGACATTTGTGTAAAATAAATAAATAAATAAATAAAATTGTAGATATCTAAACCTTAGAAAGCTCAGTAATTTCTAAGGAATTTTAACATCAATTTATTTAAAAGTTTCAGATTGAAATGCTGATCCAAACAGCTAGGAGAATAATATTTAATTATCACTGTCTCATGCTTATGGTGTTGTAATAAGATGTACCATACAGATTTTGATAGACAAAACAAACAAACAAACAAACAAAACTCTAAAAAGACTCTAATTAACGCAGTATCTTATTAGGATAGTTAATTAGGAAATTAGGGTAATTAGGATAGTTAATTAGGATAGTTAATTAGGAAAGTTATCCTTATTAGGATAACTTTCTTCAGACTATTTCTGCCTGCAATATAATTTCTAATAGTTCAGTCCTTTTCAGGACCCCATAAAGGATGAGATCAAGATAGAAGCCTTAAGCCATGCTAAAAATCTCTCAGTAGTCAGTACCTTTTTTAATTAGTGGTTAAAGCCACCATTTATGGTAAATTCAAAGTAGAAATAAACTGTTTTCCTTTTTGCATACTTAGGAATCATTATGTGATTTTTTCTAGTCAGTGACTGTGTCAGCTTCTCCATTGAATGGCAAGGCTTTGCAGCTTCCTACTACTTACAGTATAATTTACTGACAGGATTCTAGTGTATTGTATATGTCTTCTCACTTTCATGTTTTATATCTTACTGATGGCATAATGATCTTGTTGGTTTACTTGCTCCTTTCACTAGTTGTGGAAGAAGAATCTTCATGTTCCCATTTGTTTAGTGGGGACTGTTAGCGTTAGGTCAGAGGTTGGACTCGATGACCTTGAGGTCTCTTCCAACCTAGAAAATTCTGTGATTCTGTGATTTTTATTTTTTTTTCAGTCCTGATCCAGTAACACTACACACATTGTAGCAAGGAAATGGAGATCAGGCTGGTTTGCGTCATAAAATGTTTTCAGTATTTCTCTCTTTATTTGTGTTTCCACTAAAGCTCTTTCAACCATCCCACTGGAAGTGATCCACAAATCTACTTTGTCAGCAAAGACTATAGGAATAGAAATTGAAGAAACGTTGTTCTTCAATAAATGAATAAAAAAGCTCATTTCTTCAGGGTTGAATTCTCTGGAAATTTTAAAAAGCCTACTGAAAGTTTCTCTTAAATTTTTTGTCTTGCAAATTCTGTCTCTGATACAGTGGGGCTGGTAGGGAACAACAACTTTACTTTTACCAGATATAAGTCCGTATGCATCCACAAAAAAATGTGTACATTGAATCCTGTTGTTATGGATATTGACTGACAGAAATTAAGCAGCAAAGAAATCTTCAGTCTGTGTTTTAAATTAGAAGACAGTAACCATGTGAAAACACACAGGAGTTTGAAAGCTACCAGGGAATCTCATTAAAATGACTCTTACTGCAAACATTTTAAGTTGAAGGAGGAAAAAAAAGGAAATACCAAAAAATAGAAATGTCAAAGACTTCTAGATTTCATAAAAGCTATCTACATTATGTAGATTTACCACAAAACCTAGATCAGTTAGCCCTTCTTCTAATATCTAGCATGTTCAGGCATATTAACATAGTCCACTCTTACATAAAAGGAAGTTTCTGTTCACAAAATTTCCCCAGGTATATTTATTCTTTAAATAATGTTCCAAAGAATCTGCTGGATTTTCATTTAGGGTTTCAGGCAAGATGATAAAATCTTAAAAATAAAATCATAATACATCAATTATACAGCAGTACCAGGAGACTTAAGATGATACAATTGAGCCATTCCAGAATGAATTTCATAATTTTATTATATTCCTAATGTTCCATCATTTTCTGCAATTGAACTTTTAGTACAGCATCTTTTGCAGGCTGTGATTCATGTAATCTGAATCAATCCATGAACATAAGGTGTTCATAGATCTCAAATATCAATGTTTGGTAGTTAGAGAAAGTAGTATCATTGCAGCTTAGTATTTAGAGGGCAATTTCTCTACCAGATATGAAATTAAAACAGTATATCTGAACTTCTGCCCCTTTCTGAAGTTTTGGCATCTAATTTAAGGATATCCATTAGATATCTTCATCATCCTCCCTTTTCAGGACCCAGTCCTGAGGAGAAAGCTTTAAAGAAGAATGTGGATTTATGGATTTAACATGGATTTAAATATCACTCAGGTGATATTACTCTTTTTTATTTTTTATTTTTTCCTAGTAGATCTGCACTGACCAAGTTCTTAGTGAAGGAAGAAAAAAAAAAAAAAAGAAAAAAAAAAAGTTTTCTAGGCTGCTTCAGCATTAGAGGAATTAAAACCAGTCTTTAATGTCCCTGTTCAGAATACATCAGAGTTATCTTGCTGAAGCTGACCTATATGTAGCATATGATGTAATATTTATGTGGACAGAAGTAGGATGAGTGGACAATTTAATTAGCAAGTCAGTAACCACAACACTCAGCTCAGACTGTGATCCTCGGAATCCTTGGAATACATCTATTTGTTCCAGTTACTGAATAATGTAAAATATGTAATAGGGGACAGCCAGGTACAGAGGTAAAGGCACGTTGATTTAGGTGCTGCCAACCTAAGGACAACATGAAAGTGATCTGCCTCAGAATTACCCTTTCATAGCACAATACTTGGTGTCCAGGTATGGAAAGCCTGATAAGCACCCTATTCTCAGCTATCATTTTTTGTTGTTATTGTTGTAATTTTAATTATTATTTCTTTTTATTGCAGAAATGCCATGAGATTTCACAGAATCACCAAAACACTTGATGATCTTAAGTGAATTATGCTTTTAAAAATCAGTATTTACTTTGTTGAACAACTTTTTCTCCATTCAGATTTGTTTCTTTTCCTATACAAAAACTTTTTTCTTTTGTTTTTCTTTTTTTTTTTTTTTTTTTTTTTTTTTTTTATAATATATATATATATATTTAGAAAGCTGTCTTTATTTGAATAATTCTGAAAGGAATTTACTAGATCTTGATACAGATGTAGTCATGTATAGGTACAGGTGGAATTACTCATTCAAGAGAGCTAAGTCTTACTATTGCTACATTGTGCATAAAAAAAAACAAACCTCAATCACATGTTTGAGAAAATAGAGTGAACTGAGTACACAGAATGAGGAATACATGTAATCTTTTAGCTTCTAGCTCAATATGTTATCAGAATATACAGAAGTGATCTAAGTGTAGAAATAGTATATATTGATTGATTTGAATAGTATACATTGATATAGTGATTATATATAATCAATGGCAGACAACATTAAAACCAAGACTTTCTCACTGAAAAGAAATGCCTGGACTAGTAATTGCAAGAGTCCTTGTACATATAGGATAGATTTAAGAGAGAAGCTAGACAATAGGACTTTACCTAATATTTCATCTTTATACTAGGCAAGATTTGTAGCTTGTCTGTTTTACCAATTTTTGGATGGGGTTTTGAACAACCTGGTCTAGTAGGAGGTGTCTCTGCCCATGTTGTGGGGGGTGGAGGTGTTGGAATTAGGTGATCTTTAAAGGCCCTTGCAATCCAAAACACTCAATGATTCTATGTTTCCATGATTTAAGTGTTTCTGTGCATGGAAAATTGATGATGATGATGAAGATGATGATGACAATGACAACTTGGTCTTGGAAGCTAATTGCTTTGACTGTTTTCTGGTAACTCTTTTGGTTTTGATAAGGCTTGGTCAGCTTCAGCAGATGAAAATGGGGCCCAAAGATCAGTTTATCTTCTGACATCAGCTTTGACTTTTTTTCTTTATTCACAGAGAGTAGTTAGTGTTGATTGCTATAAATAATCCTAACTGATTCAATTATATGAGCAGGAAAATCTATGTCCAGTGCTGCATTCCATATTTACAGATGACATCGACACCAAGTAGCAAAAAACCTTTCTAATGATCAATAAAGCTCATTTAAACTCACTGATTACATTTATACGCTTTCTCATCAGAGAGGTTTAAATTAAATATCTTAACTCAAGTTCCTAAATTCATTCAAAATACTGCTGCCTGCTCAGGAACTTCTTAATATGTCTTAGTATTATAATGGCTAGATACATTACCGGATTCATGGCTGGTGAATAAATCACCACTAATATCACTGAAATATTGAAGAGGGTGCAGATTAGAGTAGTAGCCATGCCACTTAATATGAATTGAGAAGGTGTGCATGTTCCCACATTTTTTTTTTTTCAGAGAAAATTGTCAATTGACAAATATAGATTCACAGTGTAAAAAATCTGTGCATACCCAGCAGCTTTTTAACACTTTCCTATATTTTCCTATGTATACCTTAACAGAATCAGAATGGCTGAGGTTGGCAGAGACCTCTGGAGGTCATCTGGTCCCACTCCCTGCACAATTAGGGCCACCTGGAGCAGGCTGCCCATGTCCAGGCAGCTTTTGAAGACTCCACAACCTCTCTGAGAAACCTGTTCCAATGCTCTGCAAAGAACTGCTTCCTGATATTTAAATGGAACCTATTTTGTTCCATTTTGTGCCCACTGAAATAACCCTTAATAATTTTGCATACAGCTAAGGATAGTGATGGCATGCTCACTCTTACAGTTAAATCATATTGATTTTTTTCTTTTTTCAATTTCTCAACATCAAAGTTCACCATATCTTTTCAGAAGTTACTGTGATGAATCAAGCTAGAAACTTTTAAGTAGATGGCCAAACACAGACACAACTAAAATTCAGAGTGTCACTGTATGTTCTGTTCAGTCTATCCATGAGCTCCTGCAAAATCCACTGGCACTTCAGTTTTGCTGAAAGTGGCCCTGCTAGCCTTCTTACCCTTTCCTTCTTCTATACATAAGTTTTGCAACTTACATGGAAATAAAATGGCATTTGTACAGACATCTTCAAAGATAGCCTTTCGGTTGTTTCTGCAACATCTGTGCTGGAGAAAACTTTCTGTAGGAGGAGATGAGGCTGTTAGAGGTAAAAAGGATTAGAGATAAAGATATAATGATTTAGGCACACAGTTCTACTGTTGGCTTAAATTCTACAGAAGTCCTTCTAAAATTTTAAATACTGCTTGCAGGTGGTTAATAATGTGTATTGTCTCACATGGGACCAAGTATTCTCTCCTTTTTGTGGATACAGTGGCTAAAAGGAACAGATCAGGGAAAGCTTTTTACCTCTGAAAGGGTGCTAAACTGGTGCATATGGTGGCTGGTATCAGCTGGTTTTCCAAACAGCTCTTTGTCACAGATGACCATGTTTCATCAGGCCCACACACCAAATATAGCTAAAATGTCATAAAAACTATGCAAGATATATTTGTCTCTCTATTGTGCAGACATTTTTTTTATTTTTATTTTTTCTGTTACACTTCTCCACCAAAGGAGAACTAGACTGAATTAATTCTTTACTTGTCTAGAGATCAATGAGACACTTTTCTTCATGTTTATACTTGTCCATTTCTTTAGTATCAGGAATATTGCCTATTTGGCAAACAGAGAGACCTGAAAATTAAGACCAAGTTGTTTTCTCACATGGCAGTGACAGAAAACTGCAGGTTCATCTTCCTGCATCACCATAGTCTCTTTTGCATTAGGAAGATATATTCATTTCCATAGCCATGTTTTATACAAGGAACAAATACAAGTGCTAAACCAACTAGTCTCAAATATGTTGCAGAGTTTTGGTTTTGTCAATTATTTCCAACAAGCCTGAATTACTGACTTTATAGGGCAATCATACTTACTCTCAGAATTGTAAAGTGAAATAAAAAACCTTCAATTCCATTATTTTCACCTGTAAGACAGCCTGCTCTGCATTAAATTCAGGGAAGTCGAAATCTCTTGACTTCTGTTCTTTATAGTCATCTTTTCTCTCTTCTCATGATTGAAAAGAAATCAAGCCAGAGAGACACTGAACAAACTTTGTAGGCATGCATAGCAAAATAATGATTCATTAATAAGAAGAAATTAGTTCATTCACCATATAGGCTTTTTGCAGAAACAAACCACTCTTAACAGGAAGAATGCATTACTTACCAGTACAACAAGCTGTAATCAGAGAGGGGAAGGAACAGATAAGAATTAAGAGAGTAAGTTCAGTTCCTGGAGATTGTATCCCAGATTTGATTTCCTGCTTGACTTTTCACAAACAAATAATTTATTGTGGTTTATGTAACTTTTGGTTGCTGAATCTATCTAAGACAAAAAAGAGAAAGCTGATTTAAGACTTCCTATGTAGCTACAGATAAATACCAGCTTCTGACAAAGAACAATCCAGACTTGCTTTCTCATTCTGTAGAGCTTTTCTATGTAAATACAAGAGGTACAGATACTAAGAGACTGTGTAGCACTGTGTGTTACTATCAAGCAGTTGCCACTTTCAAAAAAAAAAAATTAAATGTTTGCATTTCAGCAATAAGGAAACTGTTTTACAGACTATATGTGAGCATCCTAGAGAACCTTTTAAGACACCACACTGGAAATCAATTATATTGGAACAACTGAGTTGAGTGAAGTTGCTTGAGGCCAAGAACAAATGAAGACGAGCTTTTAATTGCATTAATGCTTTAGAATTCTCTTACTCATGATTTTTCATCCTCTTGCAGCTAAGGAGATAAGGAGATGGAAAACAGCCTAGTAAATACGTCAGGGACACATGGTTAAGTTTTGAGCTGTTGGTGATAATAATCTGTGGCAGAAAACAAAAGATATCTTACTACTTGTCATATAGGCTTTCTAGCAATATGCAACATTTGTTGTGTTTTCACCTATAGATTGCCATCTCATGTCAGATGCAGAGTTGCTGAAGTGTAAAAATGTAATGGACCTGATCCAATGCCCGTTGAAGTCAGTGAAACTCCCTCTAATGACTTAGCTGGTCACTGAATTGTACAAAAATTTTTTACTCAAGCTTGTTCAACTGTATTCAGTGACAAATGAAGATACCATCATTTTTGAATTACAGATTTCATATTCTATCTGTGAGATAATGCTTTATGCTACTGAGGAAGAATTGAAATAGAAACAGAGATTCAATTTGAGAAATATTTAAAAACAGAAGGCTTCTATGTTTATTTATGCATATTCTTTTATCTGTGGAACATATTCTGACTTCAGTAATTACTTCATTAGAGTCTCTGCTGGGAATTTGAAATCACCAGTGATCACTAGTGAGGCAAAGAAATCACCAATATCTATCCTGAACTACTTTACTACTTTTCTGTCTTTTTACTACTTTTCTGCCTTTCCAACTGCTATGCTAGAGATCTCCAACAAGATTCTTCCAACAAGATTCTTAAAAAGTGTTCTTATTCTGTTGCAATTAGTTCAAGTGAAACAAATGAAGTTTGAAGAGAAAGTTAAGCAGAGCTATGTAGAGTATAGAGTACAGAAATGTACAGCTTTATTATGGGAATACTTTAACTGGAGGAACCTGTTTCAATTTCTTTACCTTTTCTATTCAAGTTGAAAACAAACAGGAAAAATATTTTGGATTACCTTAGGTTATTGAACTTGCTCTTTTTGCTCTTTTTTATTGTCTTTATTTATATATGTATATATTTTAATGTATAGACAACTCTTCCTTATCCTGCTCAAAAACATGCATTGCAAAGCTCACAAAATAAATAAATTAATCTTTCAAGACAACTTTGTAAAAAAAATATAATTTATTGAAATTAAAGTCTGAAAACAACATGTTACTTTACTCATTTTCATATGTGACCTGTCAATGCCAATTTTCAAATTCACTTGTCTTAGTTCAGCAAAATACGATAGAATTTGAATTTGTTTGGCAGGTACTGCATAGTCTGCTAACCTGGACACGTAATCTTGTGACCTCATTCCTGACAAGGCAGGTGCATAAAGTTGTTGTGAAAATCAGTTTCTAGGCTTGAAATAATAAAATTGAAGCTAAGACCTACAGCAAAACTTTTTTTCCTTCTCTCTGTTCTTGAAACACTTGCAACACACTGTGCCTCGCAAACTGTGAAGAGCTGCACATGTTTAACTGAGACTGTAACTGATACTGAATATTCAAAATACTTTAGGTCTTTCAATTCTCTGGGCAGTTTGAAGTGTGTATGCTTACAAGGGCCAAGACTTTCAGCCTACTTGGTACAGTAGCAAGCTGCTTTCTCAGTGTGTGGGATTAACAGGCTGTAATGTGATACAGTTGATCTGTATGTCATGTGGGACTACATGCATGATGTGATGACACAGTTTTGTGGATTGCACTGTGCAGCAGAGACACAACAGAGGAAAAGGATGGCAAGGACCATTTGATTAGAAGAAACAGTGTAGTTTTGAAGACAGTATCTTGTCTGCATCATGGAATAGAAAGCTTTCTAATCTGAAAAGCAATGGGATTGTCCCAATTACTTGGTCAATGTATTTCAGCAGAAAAGAATTTAGGCAAAAATGTCTATCTATGTCATGGGAAAAGTTATCAGAAATGTCTTTGTTATATGTGGTAACCTACACTATTCAACATTCAATGTTACCTTTAAAGCATTTCAGGTAATCTATATTGTGGCAAGATAGGGGCAAATGTGGAACCTTTAAGATTATCTATTTTTAATGTTAGATATCTATTTTATGTTATCTAGAATATTTGCCACTGGAGACTACCTGAAATGCTTCAGTGTCTATTCTGACCTTGTTTTTGACATTGATTCAGATGTTGATTGACTACCTACCATTATGGAGGAAGTACAGTATGAGAAGTGGCTTACCTCCTGAGGTAGGACTGAGTTTTGTCATATTAAATGAATTCTAAATTAATCTCTTGTCACACACCAAGAAATAATTTCAAACAACAGGCCTTTCAGATATAGCTATTGAATTGCTGTCAAAACCTATTAAACCATCTACTCAATGATCTTACAAGAATTTTAGGGAGTTTAGTTCTTGGGCAAGAGAAAGAATTGAAAATTCCACTGAGGAAGTGTGCACTCTGGCTATAGATTTTCTGTCAGGGAAAATTAATTCAATATGCAATTAAAACATCTGTTTAAAATTTCGTGTGTTTTTCTCTTCTTCCTGGACTTGAATATGTTCCACATGATTATAACGTGGAAAGCTGATGCAGGTTATTATATATAAATATATATATTTTATATATATATATATATATATACATATACACACATATTTCTTTAATACTGATGCACAGGAAAATATTTCTTAAAAATTTGCTAGTACTGTGTAGGTAGCAACAGAGTTTTAGAAACAATACATCTTAGTTTTAATACTGTTACATTGTTAGTGAGTTAAAAGAATATGGGCCAGAGTTGTAGATTTATTTATTTTATTTATTTATTTATTTTATTTCATTTTATTTTTTTTTTGTGGAAGTTTAGAGCTTTACCTAATTATTTTTAATGCTTTTAATAATTATATAAAAAATTCTTTTTTTTTTTTTTCCTTTAATTCATTTATTTATTTTTTTCTAATAAGAAAACCAATTTTAAAGCTTCCTTGTTTTCTATGCAGCAATACTGTGTACAAATACATCATGGCTGTTGTATTTTAAGAAATTCATAGGACTATAAATGTATATGAAAATGAAATGAAGCAATGAAAAGAATTCTGGAAGAAAAAGGAAATAAAAGGCTAAGGTGTATTATATTTTTGTAAGACATTGGGATTCTTAGTAGACAACCACAAAAAAAAAAAAGCTTACAAGAGGAGGTAAAGGCAACTTAAGATTGTACTTATTAATTAATTTTGTTGAAATCTTCCTTTATAAATCTTTCTCTCTCTCTGCACAAACATTTTGGGCTACGTATATATGAAACAGAAAACTGATGTACATATGAAACAGAAAACTGATACAGAAAATTAAAATGTAAATAAGTAGTTTACTAAAATGACAGGAAGATTTGAACTTCTAAAAACTCCCTCAATTGGGCAAACTTATTAATTGTACAGTTAACTCCTGTATGATTCCTCTGGAAGTATTTATAGATTCATAGAATTATTAGAGTTGGAAAAGACTTTCAAGATATCTGGTCCAACCATCCCCCTACCATTAATGTCACTCTGCTAAACCATGTCACTAAACACCACATCCAACCTTTGCTTGAACACTCGCAGGGATGGTGATGCCACCACTTCCCCAGTCAACCTGTTTGAATGGCTGACTGCTCTTTCAGAGAAGAAATGTCTCCTCTCTTTTTCTTTTTTTTCTTTTTCTTTTTCTTTTTCTTTTTCTTTTTCTTTTTCTTTTTCTTTTTCTTTTTCTTTTTCTTTTTCTTTTTCTTTTTCTTTTTCTTTTTCTTTTTCTTTTTCTTTTTTTTCTTTTTCTTTTTCTTTTTTTTCTTTTTCTTTTTATTTTTATTTCTTTCCCTTTCCCTTTCCCTTTCCCTTTCCCTTTCCCTTTCCCTTTCCCTTTCCCTTTCCCTTTCCCTTTCCCTTTCCCTTTCCCTTTCCCTTTCCCTTTCCCTTTCCCTTTCCCTTTCCCTTTCCCTTTCCCTTCCCCTTCCCCTTCCCCTTCCCCTTCTCCTTCCTCTTCCCCTTCCCCTTCCTCTTCCCCTTTCTCTTTCTTTTTTTTTTTTTTCCTTTTTCTTTTTCTACCAACTCACAAGTTCCTAAGTTTGTGAAAATAATAGTAGCATCCACGATAATTTCTCAATATTTCTCAATTATTTTTGGTATACTTTTTTTATATTTCTCTCAAGTTGAGCAAGTCCAACTTTGCCTTTCAAGAGGAATAATCCAGGAGAGTTCTGTTGTCTTCTGTGAAGTGGATTGTAAAGTTTTAATAAGATGAATAAAGATATATATTTTTTAAAGTCTTGTAGAAATGCATAGCTCAGATCAGCAAAGAGTAATGGACTCAAGAGAATTCATTGTAGTGAAAGTCATTGGGTTTTAAACTATATCTAGACTGCAAGGACAGGGAAAAGGTACTATAAAGTATATTTGTGATATTACTGTAAAGTGTTAGTCAAGATTAATAGGTAACAATTAAACTTAACTCCATCTTTCTCTTGTGGTGGTTTTACCGTGCTGGGCAGCTAAACCCCACAACCGCTCTCTCACTCCCCCTCCTTTAGATGAGGAGGGGGAGAAGTAAAGCAAAGAACAACTCACGGGTTGAGATAAGGATAATTTAATTAAAGGGAAATAATTATAATAATTAAATAAAGACTACCATGAACTAAACAATTTAACTAAGGGGAAATAAAAGGCAAAGGGGAAAAAGGGAGGAAAACAAACAAACAAAATAAATGAAAGCTATATGGAAGTGCAGAGGAAAGAAATTACTCTCTACTTCCCACAAATGAGCGATGATTGACCACGTCCTTGAAGCAAGGCCTCAACGCACGCAGCCGGTGTTCGAGAGGAGGACCGACGTCTTCTCAACGAGAGCCCACCCCTCCCCTCTTCTTCCTGTTTCCACCTTTTATTGCTGAGTGTGACACCACATGGTATGGAATATCCCTTTGATTGGTTTAGGTCAGCTGCCCTAGTGATGTTTCTCTCCTCACTTTTTTGCCCACCCCCTAGGAGGGTTAGAGAAAGGCCCAATGCTGTTCCACTGCTGCTCAGCAGTAGACACAACACTGGTGTGATAACACTGCTGTTCCAGCTACAAGTACAGAGTACGGCACTGTATGGGCTGCTGCCGGGAAAGTTAACATTCCAGCCAGACCCAGTACACTCTCCTGTTGGGCTAGGAAATGAACTGAGTCAGACTTGTTTCATTCAGTTGCTGGAATCCATCAATCAGTCCTTGTACAGACCTGTTGAAATCAATGAATGCATGGAGACTTCTGCTACAGTAAACAGTAGATAGTTTCTAGTTTTGGAATTCCAAATAGTTGATCTTTTACTAATAAAGGTGCTTTTAGGATCTACATGTATGTTTCCATGCATGAAGAGCATATTGATCCATATTTTCTCTTATCCATAATTTTAAATAATTTTATCTAATTCTAGTAAATCAGGATTAAAAAAGTGGAACAGTGACACTCAATTAAACTTCATCACCAGAAGAGATTATACTTTAAGCAATTATTAATGCAGTTGCCTCTTTTCTCTTACCAGGATGATGATTTCAAAATATTGAGAGGGAAAACAATAATGACTTATTTCTTTCTCTTTTTGGAGCAATAGTTCAAACCAAATTGTCACTGTGAGGGTTGATGGCTCTATCTAACTAATAATCTCAGAAATAACCTCAGCTCCTTGACACTCCATACTAGGCAGTTGATTTTAGAGATGGAGTATTGCAGAGTGAAAAAAAATAGTTAATTAATTAATTAAATGAAAAAACAATATCAAAAACAAGCAAACAAGCAAACCAGCAAAAATAATTCAGTAAGAGGAAGGGAAGAATTCATGTTAAACTAAGGAAACTCAAGTAGGCAAGAAGCAGTGGCATTCAACAGCCTGGGAATTGTTCATGACAGCAGATGTTATATGTCTCAATAAATTTGGACCAGGTACCAATTAGTTCAATTATGAAATTAGTATCGAACCTAAAATAAAAGGTGATGCACCTCCTGCCTCTCTTATAAGTCACTTGGAGGTATCTATATGACAGAATTTCCCCACATAAAATGGAATTACCTCATCCTAAAACAGTGTAGATATTAGATAAAATAATACTGTGAAAGAGGTTTAATATATAAAAACTATGAGATTGGGTCTATATACTAGTTCATTTGCTACCTGATCTTACCTAGAACAATCAGCTAATTTATGTATGGAAATCTTCAGATTAAGACAGAGGTCTGTCTTCAGCAACTCTGCCTTCTGCAACTGCAGAACATATCTGCAACTGTAAAAATACATATCTAAATATAGATAGTGAAATCTACACTCACTAGTTTATAAAAATTTACAAGCTCTGCTTCTCTATTTTCAAGATTGAAGAGCTTGAAAGATTGAAGAGATTCCATAAACTACATGTGGAATATACATATCAGGATATTAAACACTTCAAAAGCTGGAAGAAGTTGTAAACTTCATAAACAGAAAATACATAAAGCAGGAGGGGGAAGGAGTAAGGAAAGGTGGAAAGGATAGCAGGGGAGGAAGTCCGGAATGAAATAAAATAAAACTGAACTTAAAAATGCAGAACTGAAATTACATTTACTGTAAGAGACCATGTCTGTGCCACTTGTCCCTCATTTTTCTTTTCCTTGCTCTTGATGGTAATATTGAAAAAAGATTAGGACTGTCTCCCACAGCTTCCTCATTGTGACCAGTTAAATTTGTTCTCTAGACATAAAGAGTATCTTTGTCATTTTAAATAAACTTCATTTGCATGTAATCCTGACACTTCCTACTCTTCCAGAAAAGCAATCTGGACCAGAACACACAGCAACATTAATGCAGCAGAGTTGAAAGAATCAAAGGAAGACATATTTTTTATTAATTATTTTTAAAAAATCAATTCAGCCTAATTCTGAATAGTTTAAATGTCTTTGATGAGAATAGAGACATGTTCAGCATGTGTAGCACTGTAAATGTCTAAATGTTTCAAAGGAAGAACCTAAAATGTGATGGCATAGTTATCCTAATATGTGAGTAGAGTTTAGACCGACTGAGGGCTTGTCATAGAATTGTAGAATCATTGAGGTTGGAAAAAACCTCCAGGATCATCTAGTCCTAGTGTTGCCTTTTCTTGCTGAGAAATAAAAGATACCCAATGTCAGATAGGAAATATTTAAAGATGAAGAAATATATAGTAGGACTAAGGTGGAACTGAAAATGTGGTTGCTGGTATATTGTGCCTAAGCATTACTTGAAGCTTCATTTGATGTTGAAACTCCACATTTGACCTGCGAGTTCTGATACTGCAACATTTCCTGAGTTTGCCGCTGCTGCAACAGGTAGACTGGGGATGCACAAAAAGCTGTGAGGGTACACAGCTGAAACTGAAGAAGACAAACATATATTCCATGCTCAGGAATAAAAACTGGGAGAGAGGAAAAAGATTGTAGGAGTTTTTTGGATTCCAAGGTTCCCATTGTTTTAGACTGACTGAGCATTAAGCTGCTTGTGAAACGTAGTAAGGGATTACCTTTGCATCACTTAGTGTTTTTTGTTTCGTTGGTTGTTTTCTTTACAGTCTTTATCTTGACCCAAACATTCCCTCAAGTTTGCTCTTTCCTTCTTCTCTGCTTAGTGGGGGAAAGGAAAGAATGAGTAGCTATGTTGGTGCTAGTCTTCTGCCCAGGGTCAGAAGACTGCATCAAAAGTCAGGTAGGCCTTTGTAGAGAATACTTCTGTGTTTGTGCTCCATCCAGAAAGTTAGTGTAAAGATGGAAGAAGATGAAACCACCTTATTATTTTCTAAAAATTCATTGGTGGATCCCAAACTGCAGTTCTTGTTGATACAATTTCAGACTTGCCTTTAGTGCCACAGTTTTTGAGAAAGATGAAAGCAAATTTTGGTGTTTCTAGCTTGTGACTTAGAATAGCATTTATTTTAGATCACCAATGGTTCTGTAAGAAGGAGTGTAGATGCCTTACATAGGTTTTCATTTCATGGTTGAATTTAGGTATTACAGACTCTCTTGACTCCAGACTACGATTCCCAACTAAATCAGTATAATGGCTTTACAGGGAGTCAAACAATACTGCAAAAATGAGACAAATTTTGTAATCCAATCTGATTCCCAAGACAAGATGAAAGTATCAAAGAAGAAATAAAATCAACAAAACATAGATGAGCTACAGAAGTTATCACAAAGGCATGAATTAAAGATTAATTTTAAGACATGGAAACATTTTTTCTGGACTAGGCTCTGCAATAGAACTGGAACCAGTTTTATACAAAACACTGTTTATTGTGATGAATGTTAACTGAAAAAAGAATCTCAGAGCTACCAGACTGAAATACATAATCTATTATCAACGCCTTCACGATGAGTTAATCTTGGAAAGCCTTAAAAACAGGAAAAAAATCTGTTATGACAGATTATAGTTAAAGACTGAAGTACCTTTTTTTCTTTGCTTCTATTTTCCTCTTAGTTATATATGTAAAGAACTCCTCATGTTAAATAGGATGAAGAACCCCTCAACCTATCCCACTACAAAAATAAAATAAAATGAAATATAAAATAAAGTAATAAAATAAAATAAAATAAATCACTGCAAAATTATTTTTCTTGGAATTGAGAAATTAAAGGATGCTATAACAAAATACATATCTCAGGCTTTATGAAATTCAAGTCTGGCAAGACTGGCATGAGAAAAAATATGAAAATACTTACACACATACATTGATGTTGCTGATAGGTATAGTTTGTAAAGATTTTTCTGAAATACACATTTAACATTCTTTTGAGAAATGCCCCAGGTTAGAGATCTTGAAGAAATTTTCTTACTGTGATTTATCTCAGTTTTGGACTTAAATCTGAAGTTAATTGACTTTCCAGAATAGAATTTGTTGCACAATGCTGTTTCAAATGAATATGAAATAATCTGGCTTATCTAATTTATATTAAACTTTTTTCTCTGCTCTAATTACTTGAGACCATGAATTGGAATCCATAAACATTGTACAAAGCTTTACTTGAAACTTTCACCTTCCCCCAGAATCTGTTCCCTGGATGAATAAAAAATCCAAGAACAGAAATGATTTGTTCTATAAATATATGTTCAGATATCTATTCAACGGGTGTCTTCTTACCCACCTGGCTTAGAGAATCATTCTGTTCATCCTGGCAATTCTGTACTGTAGTTAAGAGTTGGTTCAGGGATAGTTTTTTGTTTGTTTGTTTGTTTGTTTTCTGCTGCACAGTGGAATATAATGGTTAAATATACATATATATATATATATTTTGTAGTTCCTAACTATATATATCAAATTGTATGAGTGTGTCACTGAACCTTTAAAGAAGACTGCTGAGTGCAGAGGTTAACAGGTAACCAGGGCAATATCAAGCTGAAGCTGTCTAAAACCAATTTGGAGTTTAAATGAACACTATGATAAATGAATATTTCAACAGATTTTTAAATAAACTACTGAAATCAGGAGAAATTAAAGAAAGAATAAAAAGCTTAGAAGTACAGAAACAACACAGAAATGCACAACAAAACAAAAACAATTAGATGATGGTACCTTTGATTCTTGACACCTTGTGAAGTTGCAGCCATCTAGAGATGATCTCTTCCAGTCCCGAAGCGCAGCTCTGAGCCTGTGACCAGCACATTTTTGCCAATGGGAGATAAAATAGGAAAAAAAAAACAACAGGAAGCTCCGGGACATAAGGAGTTCTTCCCGTGTCTGACAGGAGAGTCAGTTGGCTCTCCAGGCCCCTGACATGGATACGGCAGACAGGAAAAACCACGACCATTTCATAGCCTTCAGCAAGCTGCTGTGCTGAAGCTGGAGCTAACTGAAGCTGGCTCTGCTGCTTTTATGCTTGCACCTCATGTGCATATTCATACTGCATAATGTTCAAGTCTGGAGAATCAGTCCAACTTTGCAGTGAAATATCGATAGGATTTGCAAAAATAGTCTTTAGTATTGACCTAACTCCTATTTCATTGATATCAGCATAAGCTTTACAGGTAATTTGGTGGAAGAAGAGCCAAGCCATTGCTAAGCACTTTTGAGAATCCCACTTTAATTATATGGGTCTTAATTAATATATTACAAAATAGTTCCTACAATTCTAGGACTTTAGTCAAATTGTGAACTGTTCAAGGGGAACTTCTGGGAAGCTTTGGTTGAATGAGGTCTTGAACAAAACAGCATACATTCAGTGTGTTGTTGTAGTGTAGCGATAAATCATATGTAAATTGTTCCATGTGTTTTTTAAGTGGAAACCAAATCCAAGAGAATAGTGAATGTTAACTTTTATTGCATATTACAATTTATTTTTAAAAAGAAGTCAGAGTAAAATTGCTAGGTGTACATGCTTTTGAGGAAAAACTAGGAAGTTCATTTTCAGTAGCCTTCATAAACTAATTTATTCAGAGTTTTAACAATTAAGTAATTATTAAACATTAGGAAACAAACAGAAATGTATTTGAACTGAAGTAGTATTTTGACTTACTTCATGAAGTAAGGAGACTCCAAGAGTAAAGAGAAGAAAGTTGTTGTTCTTTTTTTCTATTTTACTTATTTGGTCTCAAATTTACTTCAAAAGTATGGAGGTCACAAAATGAATATGCACAATAGCATATCATTTGGAGAGACTTAAACATTTAATATACAGTCACGATGTACAACTTTCTCTTGAAATCATCACTTACATTGGAGATAACAGCTGTTATATCCAAGATCAACTGAAACTGGAAGAAATGATTACAGTACAAATCTAGGCAGACACCGCTGACACAGCATAAGAAGAATAGCACAACCCTGGCTAATTACAGCGATGCATCTTCAGTAATGCTTGAAATGGTCAGGATAAGCTGTATTGCTTCTTTACCTTAAGTGTATGTCTTGATACTTGGCACATATTATGTGGTCTAACTTCAATATTTTAGTAGGTTTTGTGCTTATTTTTTGACTATTCAGAGATTCCTTTATGTCTCTTCTGGATTTCTCTGACACCCTTATTTATTTATTTATTTATTTATTTATTTATTTATTTATTTTCTTCAGATAGCAGTAAACTAAAGAATATTCTGTATTCTAATATTTCTGAATTCTGTGGCCCATAACAGACAAGTACACCTATCCTACAGTCACTTTGGTCAATAATTTCAGATTTGAATTTTGCTGCAGACTATTCCTGGATATTCTCCCATTAACTAATCTTTGCTTCCTAGGATTTGGGTTTTTACTTTTCAAAACTATTCCAATTTCTTTGTTTAAAATGTCTGTATTTCACAGGTGTCTATCAGCTAATTCAATAATGGACACATTTACAAGGAGGTAATCTCCATCAGCTGAAAGAGATTTGATGAAAACCTAGAATAAATGTAGTACCATCATCCTATTGATTAGAAAGGAGCTTATACTGGTACGATTTCTCAGGGCATACTGACTTGAGCACAGAGTTGTCCTAATGTGACTGTCTGACTTGGTGCCAAGAATTCTTTTCTTAGTTAGTCAGGCCAAGGTCTGATTGGAAAAACAGGCAGAGCAGGCTTATGTCTACAGGCAATTGATCACATAAGGCTATCTTTTCCCCCCCCCTCCCTATGAGTCATCTTTCTCTGAGCTTCAATTTGTTCATTTTCATAATTTTAGATCATCTAAGTGTAATTAAAAAGTCCAGACTAATGAGTAGTAACAAACAATGACCAATTTTTCTTGTATTGAATAGCATTACAGTGCTGTACATACTAAACAAAAAGAGGCAGGCAGTGAAGTATGATGCTAGACTAAAAAGAAATCAGAGTTCACTGCAGAAATATGTCATTGGTAGTAATTTCACCATAAAGTGAAAGTGTTTATTTTCAGTCTGATTCTTTTATTGAAATAAATTCTGTTCAGAGAATTTACCTACAAAAGTTATTTTTGTGTATAGGCAGCAAAACTTTATAATTATCCAGTTACTCCTGAGAAAACTAGCTACTGGTGAAAAGTAATGATATGTTTGTAAAAACAAAGACTAATATTCTTTTTCTAAAGAATAAGTCATTACTGACATTTTAATTATGTAATTCCTCCTTAGACTTCTAATTTCAATACTGTTTATATATTTCATGAGGAAACTGTTATGATACTTCTGAAAAAAATTAATAATATATATATTTAATTATCATCTGAAATAGGTCTAAAAATACTGCTTAGTGTATACATGAACTTCTGAATAAAATAGTTATGGGAATAATAAGAAAATTGCACAGCTGGATAACACTGAGAAAATACAAATTTTGACTGTGAATAAATTGTTACCCCAGGGGAGGTCAGGAGTAGTTTTAAAACTGAATACAGTGAAGGTCCCAGGTACTATACAGGTTGTTTACTAAAAGCCTTAAAATAGACGACAAAATGTTCTCCTGGTTTCAGATTTCTTTTCCACTAAAGAGGCAAATTCTCTTTCCCGGATGAAAAACATAAAAGGAGTCCATGTGAGAGAAACATTCTCCATGGATGATAAAAATGCAGTTCTGAGACTGGGTAGTAATCAATAAACTTCACCCTGCTTCTGCAAGATGGAGATCCTCTGCTTACATGTTACTGATCTGTCTAGATCTACTAACATGGATCTTGGAACCTCAAATATACCTTTAGATGGTCTTAATAACACTGGAAGGTTACTTTATTTTTCCATGAAGTATAAACAATATGGTGCAGTATAAACACTTTGTTTTAGAAAGAAAAATAAAAAATTAAACACTCTGAATCTTAAAAATCCACTTAGCAAGTAGATCCCTCTTCTCTCCTGTTGTTTTGGACTTTGTGGATTTATTCAATTTCTACAGAATATTTTATGTTTTTAATTGTGTTTTAAATATATTGACTTTTCAGATTGCTTAAATATGACTAAAATATGACTATTATCAGACTGCTTAAATGCAGGACAGAGCGCAACTATTCAGTCTCTCTCAAAATATGCTCTTTTCTTAATGCTTCATTTACTTTTCCAGCACCTTCTAGACAAAATCAGTTTTAGAGAAGAGCAGCCTGGGCAATGGAGAGAAGACGCGTTTTGAGACAGATGTCAGTGTAAGTCTTGCAACATGTGGGGTGATGAGGGCAAACTTCTAATATAGACACTGACAAAGTCCCCATGGGTGTAAAGTTGACTCACTCCCCAGATATTCATTGCTTATATTAAACACTGTGCAGGTCAGAACTTTGTGTTACACTTTTTTTTTTTTTTTTTTTTTTTTTTTTTTCCAGCTTTAGATATAGTTATGAATAAATATATCTTGTTTTTCTTTTGCTGAGCTACTTGTGGATACTTGTCTGGAGTTTGATTCATGTTTCTGTGTACTTCTTAATCATAACTGAATTAAAGCCTGAAATAAATGTATGTGATATATCATCACTGGCATATAAATATTTTCATATTGCATTAACTAGTAAAGAGTAATATTTATTACTCTTTAGTATTACTCTTTAATGTTTATTACTCTTTTAGTCTTTAATTTATCTAACCCCCTAAAATCATGCTATACAAATGTGAGACAAAGTCTTAGCAAAGTCAGAGTCTTCATATGTGAGTTGGTTTTCCTGTACGTCTTCCTTCTTATTTCTGCAATGTTCAGTATGGAGAAAAAGAATCTGATCAGAATAGGCTAAGCAGGAATCAAGGGGATTTTTTTTTTAATTTTATTTTTTTTTCCTGAATAATCATGCCAGAAGGTGAAGATGCTTGAATAGTCTCAGAAATCTTTCTCTGGCTCAAAGGAAAGATTTAAAATCTTGGCCATTGTAAGGATTTTTCTTTCACCATGTAGAAAGTGGTCACTGCATATGGAAGGCAAGTCATTTATTAATAGATCCTCACTTTTAAAAGTGTATAATGCACATTTCCCAGACCATCTTCTATACCTATTTAAGATTGTCCCTTAGGAAAGCAGTGATGCCTCACTCCAAGATCATCAAATCTGAGTCCAATCTGAAAACAGAAGCAATAGTTAGCAGAGTACATAGTTTTTAGCATTTCTACAAACCACAACATAGCATCTCATATTTTTTTGGACAAGGAGTTACTATTTGTGTGTGTATAGTTTGTGAAGTGTGAACTTAGGAATTTTATTAAAAAGCATGGGACTATCTGTCCACATCCTGCAATACAGAGGTCTACAAGGTCTGGATGCACAAGTACAAGGTCTACATTGCTCTGGATGTTGTGTGTGCTGATGTTAAACTTGTGTTTAACATCAGCATAATTGACAGCAGGCTATGAGCTTCTGAATTAAGAAACTCCTTTTACAACATTTTTGAAGCCTGATTTAGTTTCTGAATGCATGAATTCAACTCATTCAGCTTCTAGTTAACAGACACTGACTGTAATGAACACTGGGAGTAAGGAAACCATGTTTCTCAGACTAAAACTAATTTACTAGTTTGTTTAGTCCAAAGAATGATTTTTTTTGGCCACTACAAGTTTAATATTTTATGGGAACTACTGAAGGAAAATAATTTCCTTTTCTTTTTACTTGATCTCTAAATCTGAATTTGCAAAGCGTGGATAATCCTGTTGCATAATCTCTAATTTTATGGTTTAAGGATTTAATTCCTGATATGTTACAATAGTTTTATGGCTAGAAGATGTTGCCATCAAATAGCCAGAAGTGGTTCTGAAGACCAAATGTGGCATGCTACCTTTTGTATATAATTCTTTTAGTTCTGTTTAATATTTTAACTCATGTTGCATGCAGATGACAGCTTCATTCCTAACTGTGGGATACCAGGAAAAAGCAAGAATCACATCATCCAGTCTTCTAAAATGGAAGTCAGTCCACTACGAATCTGTCCTCAGTGATAACCATTCCTTTTGTGCAAGAAAACACTCTCTTTTTTGTTTGCTTTCTCATCAACTGTCTTCCTGTTACTGGGTGGGGAGGGGGGGGGGGGGAGGGCGTAGGCTGTAGGGTGAGTCGAGCAGAATCTACCTTTCATAAACCCATGCTGCCTGGGTCTGCATAGCCGTTTGTGCTGTACGTGCTGTATGATGGTATTCAGAATGATCTGCTCCATGACCTTCCTTGACAGGCCTGTAGTTCCCTGGATCTTCCTTCCTGTCTTTGTAGATGGATATCATATTTGTTAACATTCAGACAACCAGGACCTCTAAAGTTAACCAGGACTGTTGAGAAATTATTGAAAGTGCCTTGGTGAGGCACTTCTGCCAGCTTCTTCAATACCTGATAAGCTCAGTACATCTGAAAAGGCCTGCATCTGTGCCTTCAAGATTGCGTGCTTGAAGGATGTCCAGCCTTCCTTTTCTCCTTAGAATTGAAGATAAAATTTTCAGGGGAGAGCATAAATGCAGTTCCCCATTCCCACAATTGCTGAATTTCCTGCATTTGGAAAAGTCACAGGAGTCAGCAAACCAGTGTGGAGGGGATTAGCCTCACCCTAGGAAAACTGCCTGCCTAATCATATTGTCTCCCCTGCCAGGTAAGTATGGAAGATGGATGAATGGAATTCCAGCAGTAAGATTACATAGGCCAAGATTTTGTAGGAGAAAAAAAAAAAAAAAGAGCAAATTCAGGCTCACATGAATGAAACCACAAGCATACATTGAAAGTAGAGTATCTGCTTAATAATATACTTTAATGCTGCCTTCATAATACTGAGGAGTCATATCTACAGACATTACGTGTAGTCTGATCAATGTCAAAAACAGAAGCTTTATAATTCTTCTGGTCTATAACAATGTCTATGATTGTGGATGTAATTTCCCAATTGCATAGATTTCAGTAGAGCTGTATCACCCTATAAACACATCTCTGGTTATAAATCTACTAACGCTCTGCAGTTTACATGAATATTTCTGCTTCTTGTTTTTCATTTTTCCTTGAACCACAGCTAAATTTCACAAAATAATTTTTCAAAGTATATTATCTCACTTTTATTTATTTATTTTCTTTCAGACTGAATCTTATTTTAGTGTTGCTCATAATGATAATCATTGAAGAAACCTCTGTTTTTGTAGATTATGAAGGTGAATGAATACAAGTTAAAATTTAAGCTGTATCTGGATGTAACACATTGTTTTATACAAAACCAAAGTAATTTTTCAAGTAAGATTCTGTGACGCTCTCTATGAACCACTGACAATAAAGTTCAGTTATATAACATCTGTTTCATTCCTTTAACCTGAAGTTACTCCACTTTATCTCTATCTGGGGTCCATGACTGCTTATAGGATACACTGAAATAGTTCTGCTATTCTTTGATGTTAATTTGAAAAGACACACAGTAGTCAACAAATAAGTAAATTATGAGGTAAATTATCATATGGTTTGGATGAGAAAGAATGTTAGATGAAACCTCCCAAGTGAAGAAACTTTCTAAACACACCAAGCTTGTTGTACAAATGAAAATATGTTTCAGTCTCTGCAATGTTCTTTAATAACCATACAGAACATGCAAACAGAGAGAGAAGCTCCCTGTATTTCTGCAGTGATGTTTGCATGTACCATTTATTTCCAGATAATTGACAGCTGGAGCTTGTTTTAAGAATCCACATATGTGTTGATATATTTTTCATGGGAAGACTGGGAATTAAGGATTCTCTTCTCCTTCATTCTTCCTTGTCACATTGATGTGAGATATTTTTCTTATTTTCTTAGCAGATTAAAATCATTTTAAAGATTGTCTTCTCTTGAAGACCAGTTTTATTGAAAAATCAGATTTTCACATCAGTTTGTCTACCATAGTGATCCAAGTCTCACCTTTTCAACTTTGTAACTTCCCTTGTTCATACAGAAGAAAGCAATTTTATTTAGAAGGTGTTTTATGCTGGACACAATACAAAGTATAAAACAGAGAGAGCATAAATAATAAATAAAAAATACATGTGGGAATCAGAATTCATGAGTAATTGATGAATAATGAAGAAAGTAGACATTCTAAAAATCACCAATGCCAGTTTAGCAACCTTCAATAAATCATTGCCTTTTTTTTTTTTTCTCTGAAAATCATCAAACGAGAATTCAGGTTTTACTAATCAAATAACCAGAAGGAAAAGGTATGTGTAATGGATACTTTACCAAGTCTAGATTGTGCAGAATATAAATAATGCAACACATTGTATTACTCATAAATCAGCACAAAATGTTCTGAAATGATTTTTGAAATCATATCACTTATTTTTAATGTGTCCTGACCCTTCTGAACCCTCACATCAGCTTAACTGAAACCCCTGTAGGGGTCATATCACTCATTCATGCAGACTTTTATTAGTACATAATTTTCTTCAGATTTAATTGTTTATTAATCATACCGTGTGATGAGGGTAAAAAAGAATGTAATTAGCTCAATACCTCATACAGTACATGCCAATACTTTCTGGAACAATATACTAAATAAAAATAGTGGAAAAACATTCCTAACCTATTCCTATAATGTAAACCATTTAGCAGCTAATCAGTTGAATACCATGGCAATATGCTGAGAAAGTATGCAAAATAAAATAATCCTAGCTGAAAGCTCTCTCAGTGGAAACTTTAACCAGTTAGTCTGTTTTTTAAAAAGTAAGCAAGACTTGTATTTGAAATAGAATTTACAATAGACAGTTATTAAGTAAACATAAATATTTTTCTCATATAAACTGAATATCTGCAACCCTGGTCAACAAACTGATTTTCTGAATGACTTTGTTTTGAATGTATTAGAATATCTCTTTTAAATATTTAAGTATATGTAGGGGCTGCAAAGATTTGAAAGTCAAGATCATGTTTGATAGAATTGCTCAGAGAACTCATCTGGGCACTGACACCATATATATGCAAATTTAGCTGTCTGTCTACATAAGGCACATTGAAATCAAGGATGTGGTTTGCTTCTGTTTTTTTGACAAACATATCTGTCCAGCATCTCTATTTGCTGCTAGTAAGACATCTGTCAGTGACTCAAATATTTCTGGAAGAGAAAGTAAAAACCTGCAAGAATTGCAAACATCTTGAAAAAAAATAGCTTAAAAATTTGCAAACATATCCAAAGATGACATGTCAATTAAAAAGATACTACTGGCTGCATGGTGTTGCAGATCTGCTCTGATAAGAGCGAACCTACCTCTCACTTATCAGAAACACTTGACCACAGTGAATTACTGGGCCTTTCATTTGTATTTATTTATTTATTTATTTTTATTCAAGCAATTGTTGCAGGCAAAAGATGGGAAGTCCAGCTGTGTGGAACTGATTTGTGAGCACAGATATGAATCTCAGAACATGGAACAGAAAACCCTCTATTTTAAACTTCCTCTCAAAACAGTATGGTGATCATATCACTGGCTCTTTTCCACTGGCTTTAGCAAAGGATTATGGCAGGTGAAAGTGCTGACATGTAGCAAAGCAGAACTTTAAGAGACAACTCACAAAGTAACGAGGTGTGAGCAGGTAGATGACCTGATCCGCCTGGTGGCAGAGTTTAAGGAGGAGGTGGAGAGGTTGAGGGCCATCAGGGAGTGTGAGCAGGAGATAGACTGGTGGAGCAACTCCCTGCCAGGCCTGAAGGAGAGGTACCAGGGTGAGACACCCCAAAGGGGGGTGGACGCCCTGCTCTGTCGCAGTCGGGCAGAGGGAGGGGACCTCGGAGTTGAGGAGGAATGGAGACAGGTCCCTGCTCGACCTCACAGGCAACACCCCCTCCTACTGGCCCCAGATTCCCAGGTGCCCTTACACAACAGGTTTGAGGCCCTGGAGCTTGTGAGACCGATGGGTAAGGATGAGGTAGTAGGTCTACCCAGGAAGATGCCCAGGGCAAGGAAGTCAACTCCATGCCTCAAGACTGCCTCCACCAAGAAAGATAGAAGGGTAATCATTGTAGGTGACTCCCTTCTCAGGTGGGAAAAGGACAAGGTTGAGGGTCTGGACAGTAGTCTGAACCTAGGAAGCAACCCTGCAAAGCGTGTCAAGATTGGGGGAAGTACTGAGCATAGGGATTGGGGCCGGGCGGAGCACTGCATCACAACCAGTTCCACAAAAAAATAATGGAGAGTCTTAGTGATCAGTGACTCTTTGCTGAGGGGCACTGAGGCTCACATTTGTTGCCCAGATAACCTATACAGAGAGCGGCACGTGTCAGAGACGTTAGAAAGGCTCTGCCACAGCTCATTAAACCTGAAGATTACTATCCTCTTGTCATTCAGGTTGGAACCTGGGAAGCTGCAACTAGAAATAAGGAATATTAAAAAGGACTTTGCATCCCTGGGAAGGTTGTTAAAGGGATCAGGAGCGCAGGTGGTGTTCTCCTCTGTCTTCCCTCTGGGTGACCAGGACCCAGAAAGAAGGAGGAGAACGGGACAGGTGAATGACTGGTTGAGGGGGTGGTGTCTGGACCAGGGATTTGGGTATTTTGATCTTGGGCAGACCTTTGAGAGGCCAGGTATGTGGGCTGATGACCGACTTCAACTCAGAAAGTGGGGCACAAGTGTATTGGGAAGCAATCTCTCTGGGCTGATTACCAGGGCTTTAAACTAGGTTTGACGGGGGAACGAAGGGGAGCTAAAAGTGCCAGAGAAGGGCTGGGGGAAGTTGTCACTGCTGTCACTGTTGAAGATAGTAGGGAAAAACGTCTAAGTTGTCCCATAGGATCAGCTGAGGGCTCCTCAGAGAAGGTAATGATCCTGATACTCCATCCAGAATCTTCTTCTTGCATCCCTCCAGGGGTAACTGTGCCTGCTGCTTACCTAAAGTGCCTATATACCAATGCGCAGAGCATAGGAAATAAACAGGATGAGCTCAAGATCTGTGTTTGGTCGCAGGGCCACGATCTCATTGCAATCACAGAGATGTGGTGGGACAACTTGTATGACTGGAATGCTGTCATTGAGGGCTATTGTCCTCTTTAGGAAAGATAGGTTGGGGAAGCGAGGGGGTGGGATTGCCCTTTATGTGAGGGAGCAATTAGAGTGTACCCAGCTCCAGCTGGGGGAGGGTGAAGGACAAGTGAAGAGCTTGTGGGTGAGAATTAAGGGGTGTACTGGTATGGGGGACACTGTTGTGGGGATGTACTACCAGATCGGGAAGAGGAGGTCGATGAAGCCTTCTACAAGCAGCTGGTAGTAGCCTCGAGATCACAGGCGCTGGTTCTCATGGGGGACTTCAATTTTCCAGACATCTGTTGGGTAAGCAACTTGGCCAGGCATGAGCAGTCCAAACGGTTCCTACAATGCATTGAGGACAATTTGCTGATGCAAGTGGTGGAGGAGCCGATGAAGCAGGGGGTGCTCCTGGACCTTGTCCTTACCAACAGGGATGGCCTTGTTAGGGAGGTGAAGGCTGGGGGCAGCTTGGGATGCAGCGACCATGAGATGGTGGAGTTCAAGATGGAACTTGGTAGAAGAAGTAAGGCCAAAAGCAGGATTGCAATCCTGGAATTTCAGACAGCCAACTTCGACCTCTTCTGGGACCGGCTTGGGAGTATCTCATGGGTTAGGTTGCTAGAAGGCAAGGGTGCTTGTGAGAGCTGGGCTACATTTAAGCAGAACTCCTTCCATGCTCAGGATCATTGCATCCTGAGGAACAGGAAATCGGGGAAGGGGGGCAGGAAACATGCATGGATGAGCAAGGAGCTCATTGATTAAATCAAAAATGAAGAGGAAGGTTTATGAAATGTGGAAAAAGGGCCTGTCCTCTTAGGAGGAGTATAGAAGTATTGTCAGGGCCTGCAGGGACATGACAAGGAAGGCTAAAGCCCACATAGAGATGAGGTTTGCAAAAGAGATAAAAGATAATAAGATTATTAATTAATTAATTAATTAATTTTTTAAGTATGTAAACAGCAAGAGGAAGACTAGGGATAATGTGGGTCCCTTGCTGAATGAGGGGGGTGTCCTGGTCACGGGAGACGCTAAGAAGGCAGAGATACTGAATCCTTTCTTTGTTTCAGTCTTTGCTTCAAGGACTCCCCCCCTGGGACTCCTCGATCCTGGAGGGAGGAGAAAGAGTCTGGAAATAGGGATCTCCCCCTTGTTGACAAGGGAGTGGTTTGGGAGTGTCTGAGTGGGCTCAAGGCAGACAAATCCATGGTTCCAACGGGATGCATCCATGTGTTCTAAGGGAGTTGGCAGAGGTGATTGCTGAACTGCTCTCTATCATCTTTGAAAGGTCCTGGAGAACAGGAGAGGTGCCTGAAGATTGGAGGATAGCCAATGTCACTCCAGTCTTCAAGAAGGGCAAGAAGGAGGATCCAGGAAACCACAGGCCAGTCAGTCTCACCTCTGTCCCTGGAAAGGTATTGTAACAGCTTGTTCTGGATGCTATCTCCAAGCAATTGGAAGAGAAGAAGGTTATGAGGACTAGTCAGCATGGATTCACCAAGGGGAAGTCGTGCTCGACCAACCTTGTTGCCTTCTATGATGACATCACCAGCTGGGTAGATGGGGGGAGAGCGGTGGATGTCATCTACCTTGACTTTAGCAAGGCTTTTGATACTGTCTCCCATGACATCCTC
This sequence comes from Aythya ferina, assembly GCF_964211825.1. Classification (NCBI taxonomy): domain Eukaryota; kingdom Metazoa; phylum Chordata; class Aves; order Anseriformes; family Anatidae; genus Aythya; species Aythya ferina. The sequence continues at coordinate 132,003,249 of NC_140297.1, forward strand.
ATAGCAAAGCTGAGAAAGTGTGAGATAGATGAGTGGACAGTAAGGTAGGTTGAGACTGGCCGAGCTCAGAGGGTGGTGATAGGTGGAGCAGAGTCTGGCTGGAGACCTGTGACTAGTGGTGTTCCCCAGGGGTTGGTGCTGGGTCTGGTCTTGTTCAACATCTTCATCAATGACCTTGATGATGGAATAGTGTCTGCCCTCAGCAAGTAGGCCAATGACACAAAGCTGGGAGGAGTGGCTGACATGCCAGAAGGCTGTGCTGCCATTCAGCGAGACCTGGACAGGCTAGAGAGATGGGTAGGAAGAAACCAAATGAGGTTTAAACAGAGCAAGTGTAGAGTCCTGAACCTGGGAAGGATGGTCTGCTGGAGGGAAGCTCTGAGGAGAAGGACATGGGGGTTCTGGTAGACGAGAGGTTGGCCATGAGCCAGCACTGTGCCCTTGTGGCCAAGAGGGCTAATGGGATCCTGGCGTGCATTAAAAAGAGAGCAGCCAGCAGGTCAAGGGAGGTGATCCTCCCCCTCTACTCTGCCCTGGTCAGGCCTCACCTGGAGTGCTGTGTCCAGTTCTGGGCTCCCTGGTACACAAAAGACAGGGATCTCCTGGAAAGAGTCCAGTGGAGGGCCACAAAGATGATACGGGGCCTGAAGCATCTTCCTTATGAGGAAAGGCAGAGAGACCTGGGTCTGTTCAGCCTGGAGAAAAGAAGACTGAGAGGGTCATCAATGTGTATAAATACCTGAGGTGTGGGAGACAGAGGGATTTGGCAAACCTCTTTTCAGTGGTTTGTGGGGACAGGACAAGGGGTAATGGCCACAAGATAGAGCACAGGAAGTTTTGCACCAACATGCAAAAGAACTTCATCACCGTGAGGGTGACAGAGCACTGGAACAGGCTGCCCAGGGAGGTTGTGGAGTCTCCGTCTCTGGAGATATTCAAGGCCGGTCTGGATGCCTACCTGGGCAGCCTGCTGTAAGGAACCTGATTTGGACCCAATGATCTTTTGAGGTCCCTTCCAACCTTTCAGTTCTGTGATTCTGTAATTTAGGGACATTATAATGTTTCTCTAGAAGGTGATGTGTAAATACCCCTAATTCTTTTTAGCATTACTAGTTTAGGTCTGATCACAGCCATCTGTTGGCTACAGCTCTACAAAACCATATTTTTTTTAAGGTAGTTCCACTGTGAGCAAAAGGAGAATTAGGTATTTGTGGAAGAGGTGAAAAAAAGAGGTGAAAGATAATTGATTTAAGAATCAATAAACTTTCTTTGCAAGTGGTAAGTTGGCCAATTAATTTGATGAATACTGCTTCTTTTTGAGAATATAATCATTCTTCTTGCTAGAAATTTTCAGTAAAATCCCGCATATGTTTGTGATACTGTTAAATCAAATGAGATAACAATGGTAAAACAACTATTTATTTATATCTATTTACATTATATTTACATATTTATTACTTATATAATAAAGGAAACAATTCTGCCACAAGCAATTTTGAAAGATTCTGGGGATCTTTTACAGCTTTATTTGGATAAATTATTTTACCTCTCTAGTATCTCTCCTTACTCATCCTTCAAACCCACAGCTTCACTGTTCTAAGCCTTTCTGATTCTTTTTAGGGTGGTATATATATGTACTTGACATATATTCTAATGACTATTTTATGCTTTTTCTAAGAATTCCAAAAAGAAAACAAACAAACAAACAAATATTTTTTATTAAACAAAACCAAAAACATTTAAAAAGTAAAATCAGTAAAAAAAAGTAAAACATTTTCTGTATCCTTAGAATTCTTATTATTTTCCCACGATAAATCCACATCTCTAGTATATTTTTTTTTTGCATTACCATCACATAAACGTAAAAGAAGGATCATCAGGTACACAGGAAATTTGTTATTATCACAAACCTCCCAGAATCCTTTTTGAAGCAATAATGCTCTCTGAGTAGTTGCTTCTTACTAATAATCTTTGAATATTTGATGCTAAAAACAGCGCAATGGAGGAATAGCTAGGTTTGTGTGAGTAATTTTTATAGATCATTAAAATATGTAACATTCTGACATTGATTTATCAACAAGAAACAAGATCAGGAAAAATGTAGCATGATTAACTGTAGGTTTATTTAGAAAAATTTCCTGAAGCAGAAAGGAAATTATAGCAGAGTTGCTTTGTTTGTTTGTTTGTTTGTTTCCTTCTTTTTCTTTGTCTACAGAGAGAGAGGAAATATACCTCAGAAAAAAGAAAGAGAACAGTTCACTGTTCACAATATCACAGTACTTAATTTTGGTACTTCTCCTTTCTTCTGACACTGTTAGTTCAGGCGCAGACTGTCCCCACATGCCCAAAGACAAGCCAGCGCAGAAGCCTGGCCTGGTTGAACAGAGTTGTGGCCAGAGCTTAGGAAGAAAGAGAGGGGTCATGACCCTTGGAAAAGAGGGTGAGCCACTCAGGAGTACTATAAGGATGTTATGAGGCTGTGCAGGGACCAAATTAGAAAGGCCAAAGCTCATCTGGAGTTCAATCTGGCTACTGCTCTTAAAGATAACAAAAAAATGTTTTTCTAAATACATAAACGTGAAAAGAACTAAAGACAATACGGGATGTGGGGGGAAACTTAGTGACAAGAGATGAGGAAAGGGCTGAGATGCTTATTGCCTTCTATGCATCAGTCTTTAGCAGAAAGACCAGTTGTTCTCTAGATACCCAGTACCCTGAACTAGTGGAAGGGGATGGGGATCAGGATGTGCCCCTAACAATCCACAAGGAAATGGTTGGCGACCTGCTACAGCACTTGGATGTATGCAAGTCAATGGGGCCGGATAGGATCCACTCAAGGGTACTGAGAGAACTGGCATAAGAGCTGACCAAGCTGCTTTCCATCATTTATCAGCAGTGGGGGAGGTCTCGGTTGACTGGAGGCTAGCAAAAGTGACACCCATCTATAAGAAGGGCCGAAGGGTAGACCCAGGAACTATAGGCCTGTCAGTCTGACTTCAGTGACAGAGAAGCTCATGGAACAGATTATCTTGGGTGTCATCATGAGGCACTTGCAGGGCAACCAGGTGATTAGGCCTAGTCAGCATGGCTTTATGAAAGGCAGGTCCTGCTTGACAAACCTGATCTCCTTCTGTGACAAAGTGACAGACTTAGTGGATGAGGGAAAGGCTGTGGATGTGTTGTTAGGGTTGTTAGGCATTGGAATGGGCTGCACAGGGAAGTGTTTGAGTCACCATCCCTGGAGGTATTTTATATTAATTTATATATTTTTTATTAAAAGACATTCAGATGTAGAACTTAGTGATATGGTTTAGTGGAGGACTTTTTAGTGTTAGGTCAAAGGTTGGTCTAGGTGATCTTGGAGGTCTCTTCCAAGCTAGATGATTCTGTGATTCTGCGATGCCTTAAACAGTTGAGTGGGCTTTCATAACCTCAGAGATGGAGCGTAGAAATATTATGACATTTGGGTTAATGTATCAATGTATGTATTTTTCAAACCAGCATTTTACAGGGGCCCAGGCTTATAGAATACCAATATGTCCTATGTAAAAAGGTAACTATTAGTGTCAGGTACTCTCTGAGTTTATAAGCAAGCATTCTTTATATATGCATATATGCAATATATGGATTCTTAAAGCCTGGAGCACAAGGTCATATGCAACCTGTGTGGAAACTTTACTAGAGCTTTACTCTTTCAGCCACAAAATGCCTTCTCCTCACACTTGGGCTTCCTCCTTGAGCTCAAGTCAAGATTGCAATTTTTTATTATTTTTTTTTATTTTATTTTATTATATATATATTTTTTGAAACATGGCATCCTAGACCTTATCCTTTTCCTCTATCAGTCAGTGGGAGGGAATGCAAGCCACTGACTTACAGAACCAGTGTTTTTTTATAGTAATAATCATGTAGGGTATGATTCTGCAAATTGCCTAGAACTTTTTGCAATTGTAAACATACAATTCTGCCCATGCTAGATGAAAACATTGATCTATTTGTTGCATTTATTTTGGAAAAGCTGAAACGAAAATCCAAGATCAGAGGTAGAATTTAGTCTGCCTAGATAAAGTACAGGTCAACAGTGTTTCCTCAGGAAAAGTGATTTGTATTTCTACTAGAATGTATCCTTGGAATGAGTGTCAGCAGATAACCTATATATACATATATATATATACACACACACATACACATATATGTACACCTATATATATATTTATTTTTTTTCTAGTCCTTCAAAGTGTGTGTGGGAGAGTTTGACAACACTTTTATTGGGAAGAAAAGATATGGTGGAATATTTGTCAAAGGTTTTGGAAAAACAAAACAAAATCTGTTATTCTCTGAGCAAGAGCAGTGGAAGGATTAGAAAGTCTCAGTATACTCAATACAGTTTCCATTACATACGACATTCTTCCCAGTATTTCCTTAGTAGCATCTCTTGAGGTTGCTATTAAAGAACATCACAGAATAAATGTGTTTAGAAATACTTACGTGGGGTTAAATTCTTATACCTGGCACATACATTGGTGTGTCTTTAGATGAAAAACTAAAAAAATCCAGATACAGGAGAAGCAAAGGTATTGAAAGGGTGAAAGTAGATTTTATACCAGAGCTCTTTCTGCAAATTCACTGAGAAAGAGAAAAGGAGAGAACTCAAGTCTTTCCAAACACTATAGAAGCATCTTAAGCTTAAAGCTTTATAGGAAAGTCTGAACTGGAAGATACATTCCTGACTCAAATGCCAACTGGTGCCTGAACACAGGCGAAGAAAGCTTTCTCCTTCCTTTTGTGTCCTCTGTGACAGGACTGGTCACAGTGAGCTGTGTGGAATGAGATCTGCTACTGGCCTCTCAGTATCAGCCAGACCGAATCAGAGCTAGAAGGGACCAATAGCTACTTTGCTCCCTTCTGCTGTGCAGACTCAGCCTAGAATCAGCTCTGGAAATATTTATTTAGATGGTGTCAAGCAAGGTCTATAATACTAGAACAGAACATTTTTTACCTAGAAAGCAAACAACAGTGACACAATGTCACATTAGCTTAAGAATTCTTTTTGCTACAATCAACAGTTTAACTTATGTTGTAGGTGGCAGCAGATTACACTCTACTTTATTAAACAATTTTCTCTTGTGCTTTCTTGTCTAATTAAAATGTCTTCTGTGTTTAAGACCAGGTAAACATTGTCTTTGGAGACTACACTCAACCTTCTAAAAGGTTTTCCTTAGAGGAAATGAAACTATCATTGTAGACAGATGTAGACAGTACCTGAAAGAAAGTATTTGAGAGACAGAAATAACTTTTTCACCATGTCAAACTTCTCTTCTAAAGAATACATCTTTATCAAAAATGTTGCCAAGTCAGTGTGCTGGAAGGCAGGACTGTTCTTCAGAGGGATTAGTGTGGGCTGAAGAAATCAGCTGATGTGAACCTCATGAAATTCAACAAAAAGCAATGCAAAGTATTGCATCCTGGGCTGTATCTCTCTGTCTTATGAGGAGAGGCTGGGAGAGCTGAGACAGCTCTGTATCTGACTAGAGGATACAGAGAAGATGGCTCCAGACCATGAGGGTGGTCAAATATTGGAAGAGGTTATTCAGGAAAGTTGTGGAATCTATCCTTGAGATTTTGGGGACTTGATTAGACCTGAAGGGTTACTCTGAGCAGTAATTTAATAAGGTAGCAAAATGCATTTGCATTAGTTTCAGCATGCATACGTAGTAGTGTAAAGATATTGATCTTTCTTACTATTCACATTTGTGTAAATTAGACTTCAGCCTGCTTGTCTGGAAAGAAAAAGAACAGATCCTTTAAGTGAAAGTTCCCCATTTAAAAAGGAGACAGAGCAGATGCATCCTCTGTAAATGGAGTTTGACATACTAATTCCCTGAGACGCATGTATGTAAATATGCTTACTAAGCTTATGTAAAATGAGTTTGAAACTCATGTTTTCCTTGATAAAAATACAGCTGTTAATAAGTGCCTATGAAAAAATACATTTAGGATATAATAATAAAAACATTATCAAAGCTTCTGGGAAACTCTTGTGCAAGGAAAAGGTACAGATAACAAATGCTGTCAGTGTTGGCAGATGGAACATTATTATATGCAGCAATAGGTTTATCTTGCCTGTTTCATCATGTGGCATTTCAATAATTTGCTACCAGGAAAAAGCTTTACTATGCATCTCTTCTCCCAGACGTTCATAATACCCAAAGTAGTAAGTGTTCAGTCTACTGACTCTCTCTTGTTTCAGCTGATATTTTAAGCATGGGTTATTAGACATCCCCAAATGGGAGTGGGACAACAATAGACAGTATTTCCATACCTATCTCTTCTCCCTGCTTGATCACGGAACGTTACAGAACCATTAGATACAATACAAAAAAACCCCACAAACTTTCAACCTGAGAGGAATTACCATTGATACAACTCATCTCATAGTTTAGAATTGCACAGCCAAAGAGACTTTCAACAATTGCGATGCAAATATTCCAGATATGCAGCAAAAAGAGAGAAATAGTAGTACAGAACCATAAACCACTAGTACTGAAGAGATCATTGTTTGTATAAACTTAGATATCACTTTTCTTGATAGTGTAATGAAATCCCATTAACTATAGTATGAAAGCTGAATACTTGACTGAAAAAGAAAAATCCTTATTCAATTTTTAATATAGTTCAACTGTGTATGGGAAAATTATGAAATAAAAGAGAACTAGAATAAACAGCGCAATACAAAATAACAGAGGTATAGTAGAGTGGTATTGGATCATACATATTTTTTTTGTCTGCACAGAATTCTCATTATAGTGAACCTCATAACTCACTAAGTACTGCCTTTTAAAGGGCACTCATTCATCCTTCTGAAGCTGAATTACTTTTTAGTTTTGCAGAGCAAAATATCTTGTAACTATATGTTTATTATTTTCTTAGGTGTTTTCTTGATATATGTCCATAATCACAGTGTAAAAAACACTTGAAACAGGCAGATAACTATATAGAATGTGCAAGAAAATTGGTTGCTAGTGTAAACCATCATGCCAATGCATTAAATACCAAAAGCTGATATACCTGCATCTGAGATTAGGTCTGAGATGAGTTTAATACTGGATAAGCCTTTTGCATCAGACGTCACCCAATATTTTCCTCATTACAAACAAGTGCAACTAAAGATTCTTTGTAAAAGAGACTGAGAATAGTTATATAGATCAAACGAGGGGTGCAGAAAATAATGTGATGGCAACCCATGGGAAGATAGTGCATAACTGGTCCTTGCAATGTATTTGTGTACGGGTTACATTACAGAAGCAGGGTTTCCAATCTACTTTATCTGCATTTCATCACTTAACATTAACATTTCTCTAGGGTCAAATTATTCCTTTTTTATGCTTGCTAACCTCTGTGGTTTTCTGCAGTATAAGCAAAAATAAATGTTGCTGTCCAAAGAATAAAGGCTTGATCTGGGCTCTTCCCACTGAGAAATGGAAGGAAAAGAAGAGAGAGAACTAGAGATGGAAAAGAGACTCTTGGGGAAAAACCTGGAGAGTCAGAGCAAGGCTGATGGCAGGGCTGTGAGTGACAGACAGCAATACCTACTGCCACTGGGAGCAATACCCACAACATCCTTGCTTTGAATGAACAGCAGCATTACATGTATGTCTATTTTTTCCAGATACATAGCACAAGAAAACAAAATGGAAGAGGCTGTTCTGACACTTCTGTAAGTCTGTGTATGTAAATGTCTGCAATGCTGACAATTTCTAACTAGCCTAGGACACAAAGCATCTCCCTCACACAAGGATAACTAAACAGAGTCCTTCATAAAAATATGAGACTTCATAAAAACCTGAAAAATCTTTCAGTAGAGAAATGTCAGTTTAATATATCCTACATCAGTAGGGAGCACAGACTGGGAAAGAGTACACATGATTATTTATTTATTTATTTATTTATTTGTTTATTTTTTCTGTCTTGTGTTGCATTATATTCTGAGCTACTGGGCAAAACATTTTCTGTCAGCCTCAGGAAGCAGAAGGTGTTTCTTGCTTTTGAGTCTCAAACTCAGTATTATTGTGCAAGTAAGGATTCCTCTCTAGAGCTCATTTAACCCACAGATTATTTTTTATTTTCTCTTAATTTCATCAACAACAGAAACTCCTGTTTGGCATACTAGATTCATCTGTTATTACTGTGCTATTACTGCATAATTGTAGTTTGTGCATGGCAATTCATAATTAGCCCAATTTTTGCCAGTGATTTATTTGTAAATATCACAGATTCTTTTTTTTTTTTTTTTTTTTTTTTTTAAGTTCTCACTGAAATAATAATTAATAGTTTATATGCTGTATAAAACCTAAGACAATCCTGTGCATATGTTAATAGGCTTATATTTGCTATCCTCAGGTAAGCATACCTTCAAGATATTCATTATCATATTTTGCGTATTTCAATGTCTTTTCTTTAAAGCAGTGTATAAGTCTAGATTTTACCAGCAAAATGCAGAAACACCTCTATGTTAGTGATAGTAATAGTAATAGTAACGGAGAAATACCAGCAAATATGTTTTCTAGACTTCTGTATGGTTTCTCACTGCTGATTTTGAGAGTATTCTTATGGAGCCCAGTGTCCCTCAAAGGCCTGTTTTCCAGCTACTATAAACATGATTGCCTTACATAAAGCTACTAATTTTCTTCATAAAACATTTCCATACTCCGAGCAATCATAAAGTTACTGTACCTCTTCTGTTTCAGTTTAATTTTTCTTGAACATATGTATCTGATATTAAACACCCAGATACAAATGAAGTCTAACGTCTTTCTTGTACAATGACACTAATTTCTATCTTTGCAAGAAAGCTTTATTTGGTTACATTACTTGTCTTTTTAGAGGTATAAAGTATATTACTACTCCAGTGTGCTGTTGCACAAGATGACTCTCTATTCCATACTAATCAGGACCAGTTTATAGAGAAATGTTTTGTTGTGAATTCCCAAAAGTTTATCTTTCTTTTGAGCATGTTTCATAAAATCATGATAGCAAATGTCATGAGCACACTCCTAACCTTTTGAAAACAGTTCAACAGTTTTTAACTAGCATTCCATGTTTCCAAGCCTATTCTTTAAGATGTCCACAAAAATAGTGTCCCCATGCTGATGCAGGTACTTTTAAAGCTCTGTATCTCCAAATTTCCTCTCATGTGACCTTGTAGTTTCATGTATCTATCTTCTCCAGCTTAATGTATATGATTCTCTCACCTGTATATCAAATACTTGACTGAAGTCCACAGAGATGAGATATACGCATTTTGTGTGCTTAGAAAATGGTTTATGGAAAAAAGAAAAAAAAAAAAAAAAGCCAATATATAAGTTTGGCACAGTTTATGTTTGCTATAATATTATATTATATGTCATTTTCCTTTAAGGACAATTACAGACATGGAAGGTTTCTTCAAACTAAACCTCAATTAAGGTCTGTTTTTTAAGATCTGTGACTAATTGTTGCTTATTCCATCCCCTTCCAATATGTGAACTTTGCTATTCTTCAGTCTGATTGCATCTTTCATCTCAAAAAATAAAATAAAATAAACATTATCAGATCTACAATTTCAATTTTTTTTTTTTTTTTTTTTTTTTTTTGTGATTATTTAGTTGTGATTATTTCCATTTTTATATCTTTCTTGCTGTTAATCAGTCTTGCCTTTGTCTCACAGTATTGAATCTGACTGGACAAATTAGAGGGCAGTGTTAAGACTATAATTAATCTTATTCTTTCTTCCTAGCAACTGGTTTACTTCTCTCTTGTTTATTTTTTGTTTGTTTGTTTGTTTGCTTGCTTTTTTTTTCTTTTTTTCTCTTTTTTTTTTTTTTTTTTTAATATATATATATTATAAATACATATTTAAATGAAAAATTTCCAATGATGTTTTTAAATGTTTTTAAATGCTAGGCTAACTCAACTGAACTTCAAGAACTATTGCTCTGTCTCAATGCTAATCAACTTTTAAGGCATAATTTTCTTTGTCATCACCAAACGCTTTCATAGTAATTGAAATCAGCAGCTATCAACACTTTCCCATTTCTTAAGCTGGAAAAATGAATACATACTTAGATTTTTCTTTAAATGTTACTTTTAAAATACTATACACATAAGACAAAAAAAAATTTCAAATATTTAAAACACAACAAAGGCTGGCCTTCAGTCTTCCTTTGCACCACATATGGAGATTACTTCTAAGATTTGTTTTGAAAAGAATAAACAGGTGGAATTTCTTTTGCAGCTGAATAAAATAGTTCTGTTCAGAGCTAGATGTGTCTGTCTGCTTTTCTCATGGGATGCAGTGGTTAGGAAATCAACATCATAGATTCAAGCTAGCTGATAAAATACTGATTGTATGTTGTAAGCAATTTCTAACTAAACAAATCGGAAAGTAATGAAAGATAGCATGGTCAAGTCTTTTTCGATGGGCACACAGTTTAGTTTTCTTCCTTCAGCCCAGTAGTAACACTGCAGAGTAACAGTTTAAATTACTGACTTTTATTTTTAATTTAAATTAGTGATTAATTTAATTTAAATTAAAATAAATTAGTTATAAGCCTCCCAGAAAACTGGGACATTATTTAGTGTCTGAAAACAGGCTCTGGTTTCCTAAATATTTGTCCTGTCATGCTTACTGCAAGGCTTCGCTTGTTTTTAAATTTACTATGTATTTTTTTTGTGCGTGTGGTGTGTTGACATCTGTTAGCTCCAGTTTCCAATTTCACATTTAATTTTTCTCAATATAAATGTTAATTTTAAAATAATTGTTCTGTTCATTTACCTCATGTTACTAATGTGTAGTTATGGATTATAAAAACAAACAACAACAACAAAAGCAATAAGAAGTGAAGAAACTGAGAGCCAGTAAGCCACCTGAAACATAGGTATCATGTTCTATTAAAGAAATGTCTAATTAAAGCTGATGGCTCATCGAGGGTGATTTTTTGCTTTTCTATCTTTCTATCTTTCTTTCAAGCATCAGAAACTGCTGTCTGGCATAAAAAAAAAAAAAACATAAGAAAACTGCTGTATGGCATATGTTGAATATGCCATAGTTCGTTTGCCACAGTCCTTAAAAGTGAAAGACTTTTCAGAGTCAGAATCAGAGATTAACCTGAAATGAAAAACAAGGAATGGACAAAAAAGAATAGAAATTATGAACTGCTTTCATGAAAACCTGACTACTGTATGTGCTAAATCATGAGATATGAGGTTAAATATATTAACTGTAATTACACATGTAACACCCTTTCCATCTGCTTTATTATAAAGTAAAGGAGATAAAGGAAGTCCAATGTCTGTTTTAGTGTCTGTTGGGTTTAGTTCAGAAGCTGTCTTGCTCACCCTCCATTGCTCACTACTTCTTACCTCATGGACATCATTATGAACCTTGGATATTCAATACTGGAAACCAGTCTGGGCTTATTCATTGCCCCCCATTAATAATATATTTTTGGGGGGGGTATGGTGGGTAGTTCTTATTAAGTTAATTTCTTGCTTGTTTATCCTGTAACATACTGTAATATAACAAACTTATAAACTTATAACAAAATTATCCTGTAATATAACAAACTTCCTAGCCTGGAGCACTGCAATCTGTTCCAGAGCACCTGTGCTCAGATAATGGGTAGTTAGGAATAGAAAGCCAATTTTGTGGCTCTATTTCAAAGGATCCTGAGGGAATTAAGAAAGTTTACTCAGTATAGCTCTTGTTCACCCCCAACAGTATCAGTCACAAGAGGCAGCTTGGAAAGATTTGGCTCTAAATGTCATGTATTTTACAGTCTTTCCCTGAATATTAATGTGATTCTAAGTTAAGAAAACTGTGGAATAAATTCTACAGTAACCCCACCATTTCAAACTATAGCTTCTGTAATGATCTGGAATTTGTATTTTCCATATTGTGAATTCCTTTCTTTAAATGATGGGTTAATATTATGGATAAGAATAATATGATTCTTATTCCTAATTAAGTCTGGAGTCTTGTGTCCAGCCTTGGCCAAGATAAGATGCTTCTAAGGAAGGTAATCTAGTCATCACTGTGAGTAAGCCTGGAATAATCTGCTCTTGTGAAGAACTTTGACTGTGAAGTTAGGAGGGGACCAGTAAAACTGCTACCTTGGATAGACTTTGAATTGTTCAGGATACTGCTGGGAGGGTTCCTTGGGAGTCAGTTCTGAAGGACAGAGTGGTCCAGGAAGGCTGGACGCTCCACAAAAAGGAAGAATTAAAGGTGCAGAAGCAGGCAGTTGCTGTGTGCCATAAGATGAGCCAGCAGGGAAGATGACTAGCATGGCTGAACAGGGAACTTTTGTTGAGCCTCCAGGAGAAAAAGGGAGTTTATGTCCAGTGGAAGAAAGGAAAGGCAACCTGTAAAATGTACAAGGAAGTTGTTAGCATATGCAGAGAAAAAATCAGGAAGGTCAAAGCCCAGTACGAGCTCAACCTGGCCACTATGGTTAAGGATAACAAAAAGTGTTTTTATTAATATATTAGCGGCAAGAGGAGGGCCAAGGAGAGTCTCCATTCTTTACTGGACACAGGGAAAACAGGACTACTGAGTATAAGGAAAAGGCTGAGGTTCGTAATGCCCTCTTTACATTTGCATTTACTAACCAGGCCACTTATCCTTAGGGTACTCAACCTCCCAACCTGGAAGTCTGGGACAGGGAGGAGAAGAACTCCCTGGCAGTTCATGTAGAAACAGTTAGAGACCTGCTGGTCCACCTGGACTGTCACAAGTGCATAAGGTCAGATGGGATCTACCCGAGGATGCTGAGGGAGCTGGCGGATGTGATTCCTGGGCCACTTTCCATCATCTATCAGTGGTCTTGGTCATCTGGCGAGATCCTGGATGACTGGAGACTTGCAGATGTGATGCCCATCTATAAGAAGGGTCGTAAGGAGGACTTAGGGTATCACAGACCTGTCAGCCTGACCTCTGTGCCAGGAAAGGTGATGAAACAGGTCATCTTGAATGCTATCATGCAGCATATGTGGGACCACCAGGAGATCAGGCCCAGTCAGCATGGGTTCATGAAAGGCAAGTCCTGCCTGACACACCTCATCTCCTTCTATGACTGGGTGACCCACCTGGTGAAGAGGGAAAGGCTGTTGGCATAGTCTGCCAAGACTTCAGCAAGGCCTTTGACACTGTCACCCATAGTATTCTCCTGGAGAAGCTGGCAGCCAATGGCTTGGACAGGTAAACTCTTTGCTAAGTTAAAAACTGGTTGGATAGTTGGGCCTGTTCAGAGTGAAATCCAGCTGGTGACTGAGTGCAGACTCAGTAAGTTTGCATATGACACCAAGTTGTGGGGAAGTGTCAATCTGCTGGAGGGTAGGAAGGCCATGCAGAGGGACCTGGACAGGATGGATTGATGGGTAGAGGCCAATGGGATGAGGTTCAACATGGCTAAATGCTGGCTCCTGCACTTTGGCTCCAACAACCCCATGCAGCACTACAGGCTTGGGGCACAGTGGCTGAAAAGCTGTGCAGAGGAAAAGGACCTGGGAATGTTGATGGACAGCTGGGAGTTGGCATCTTCTCACAGATAAATAGAGATGGGACTAGAGGGAATGGCCTCAAGGTGCACCAGGGGAGGTTTAGTTTAGAAATTAGGAGACATTTCTTCTCAGAAAGAGTAGTCAGACATTGGGTTTACATGGCAAGGTTTTGGTAGCAGGGGGCCACAGAGGTGGCTTCTGTGAGAAGAATCTAGAAGCTGCCCCATGTTAGGTAAGGGCCCTACTGCTGACCAGAGCTGAGCCAATAAGTGACATTGTTTGCGCCTCTGTGAGAGCATATTTAAGACAGGGAAAAATAATACTGCACCACACAGCAGTTGGGAGGGTGAGAGGAGTGAGGAACAGCCTTGCAGGCACCAAGGTCAGTGAAAAAGGAGGGGGAGCAGTGCTCCAGGCACTGGAGCAGAAGTCCCCTTCAGGCTGTCCCCCTGCAGCCCATGGAGTACCACAGTAGAGCAGGGTTCCATGCTGCAGCCTGTGCAGGAGACCATGGTGGAGAAGGTGGATCTGCACTGACGGAGGCTGTGGCCTGTGGAAGACCCCTGCTGGAGCAGATTCTGGGCCAGACCTGTAGCCTGTGGAGAGGAGCCCATGCAGAAGCAGGTGACCTGGCAGGAGCTGCTGCCCTTGGGGGACGCAGGCTGGAGCAGTTTGCTCCTGAAGGAAGGACCCCGTGGTATAGACCCACATCTGGAGCAGTTCTTGAAGAGCTGCTGCCTGTGGGAAGCCCACACTGTAAACCCACTACACATCCCCAGGGAAGTGGTGGAGTTACTGTCCCTAGGGGCACTTAAGGAAAGGTTGGACATGGTGCTTAGGGACATGGCTTAGTGGGTGACATTGGTGGTAGGGAAATGGTTGGACCAGATGATCTTGGAGGTCTTTTCCAACCTTAATGATTCTGTGGTTCTATGAGTCTGCGATTTTCTTTTCCATCTGAGCTCTAATCATTCCTGGTCTCCCTTATTTTCTGAGACACTCTCATTGAATCTAATTGATTAATATATAGGTAAATATATATTTCCTATAATATGTTTTTCTTCATGCCATCATTTTTTGTTTGTTTGTTTGTTTGTTTTAGGTCCTTTACTAAGTAAGAGGACTGAGAAAAATGGGTTGATAAATGCACCAAGATTTCTATATTCTAGACAGTTCTTTGCTGTCTTTCTCTTATGTTGTCTTGTGCAAATACAAGCTGGCTGGTATTTGCTGGGGAAATAGGAACATTTTTGCATGAATATTAATATATACTTTATACTTGCCCTACATTCTACATGCTCTGTATCCTAAATCCTACAGAAACGAAGTGGAAAAATCCAGTGGAATCAGAAATTTTCTCTAGCTACTGTAAAGGACCTTTTGTTTGCTGAGAACACTCTGGGGAAGTAAGAGCTCTTGGGAAAAAAATTGTTGTTGTGGAAGACAACAACAAGATCCTGGAATAGGCATGAATAGCTTGACATGCTGAACTCATGAAAGCTTAAACAGTTTTCTTTGAAGGCATATAGTAATTACATGAAAGGACAGGAAGCAAATTACTGTTTCCATAAAGTCTTTGTTGAGCCAAGTTAGTCCAGCTATGTTGAGATCTGCTCATCATGGACAACAACTCTGTTCATCCTTTTGTGCACATGAGCACAATGGATACCAAATGTATTACAAATGATCTGCGTGCACAGGAGAGTCTTGATAAGCATCAGCCTTGTTCTGAAAATAGAAGAAAATAGCTCTCCCTCCTGACAGAGAAGTCAGGAGGTACTAAGTTACTGGGCCTGCTGATGGTCTTTTGCAGGGCTGTAGAACAAAAGTAGGTACTGTGAAGTTGTGCCAGGGCTATAAGAACAGCAGGCAAAGAAATAATTTATTTATTTATTTATTTATTTATTTATTTATTTCTAAACTTTGGGCAGTATTGTTTTTTAGATTTGTTTTTGTCTGGGCTTTAGAAGAAACAAGGAAAGTAAGAAAATTTGTGAACACATATTCAGACTTGGTTCAGGTCTACTTAAGCATAAGTTTCGCTTTGAACTGGAAAAAAATGGGAAATTATGGTTGAAACTATGAAAATAAGAAAAAAAATGCTGTGGTGATTGGATCAAAAGATAATATATAAACTTCATTATCAAATTTATTTTGTTTTTGTTAAATATAATATTCATAAACATTGTTGGTGGTGGTAGTTTTTAAGTTATTTAGGAAATATACTTGTCCTTGCTCCCTGGAACACATAGTTTTCCACAAACCAAAGGAAAATCATTTAATCAAAAATTTTCTCTAGGAAACCTAGTTGCATGAACAAGGGGATTTCTCTTAGGCTTTACAGTGTCAGTTTGTATTTTTTGGCTATTATCATGTTATCTTTTTCTTATTTCTGCTAATAGTTAGAGAGTCTCAGTTTGCTCAACAATTTTTGTTTGAACTTCTCCATGACCCAATATTTTTCTAAGTTCATTCTTCCACAAGATAGTCCATATCAAGTTCCTGCCTAGATACATACATCTATTATGAAGATATAAATCTACAACAGTTACCATTTTCTTATTTTTTTAAATTTATTACAGTATTTTAAAAATATGGGTGAATGAAGCAATCAGTGAAAAGCATCCCTTTGAAATAAATAAATCATATCTTTATTTTAGAAATACTAAGACAGAGAACATTAGATTTTATTTTTTTTTTAAATAAACTTTCCAGATTCACACAAAAATTGTAGTAAAAAAGCAGTAACAATATTTCCATGAGATATCCATGGCTTACCTATACCTAAAACATCTCAGTGTCAACTGTTGTCTATCATCTGTAAAGAAACTAAGTTTAGGATAGAGTCTACATTTATATTTGAAACCTGTAAGACTCACAGCAGTCATGCTCGTTTTCTGAACTTCTAGATATCCAAAAGAGTGCAGAAAATTCTTCTGTATTCTTCTTGTATAGAGTCCACAGAAGAATAAATTATTGCCCTGTTCAGTGTAGATCCTCTCCTCAGAAAGAAAGGTTTTAATTAGGTGATAGTTAATATTCAGTATTGTTTACATTGTTTCTGGTCTTCATGGGAGTTTCTGCAGCTTCTAAACCTCACTCCACCACTTCAGCTCTCATAAAGTTTCTACCGTAGTGATAATACCATTTAGGACTGACTATTTTCTCTGAATTGAATTGGTAGTTTTTTATTTTATTTATTTTTTTCCTACTCTTTAATCCTTTAAAAGAACCTATTTTGAGTGGCTAATCTCAGTACTTAATCTCAAAAGCAATTGGAATGAGCAGCTAACCACTGTCTCTTTGGTTACCCCCAGGCTAAATTCAGTATCTTAGAGCACTGCACTAGAAAAGAGTATTTCATATGTTAGCTAATACAGGTAATGTAGCTCCAGGTCATTTTTGCAGTAAGGTTATAATATAAAATATTTGAAAGTTTAAAAATGGAAGTATTGGAAATATCCTCCAAACAACAAATCATTGTTTGTTACTCTATTAAATCTTGACCTGCAGTTTTGACTGCAACAGGAAAACACCCTGTCAGAATAGCACCTGAGGCATTAAAGGACGACATATCAGATGTCTGTTTATTATGTGCTCCAGTGACTCCTAGAAAAACAGAGACAGTCTGTAAAGTATGAAGAAAACAGAAACAAACAAACAAACAACAAGCATAAAAACTGGTGCTTGCCTTGACCTCTTTTCATTAACAAATGACAGTTCTGTTCCTTCATCTGTCTTCTTCTTAAGACCTTCAGAGAAAAGTTCTTGCTGAATACTTTGCCTTTCATGGCATAAACAATTCAGTACTAAACTATTATATATAAATATATATACAATAGTATATTAGATTAATACACGATGGTAAAGGAATACATATTATGGAGGGTATGAAGGAATACATATTACAAAAGAATATACGTTATGGAGTGACAGAGCACTGGAACAGGCTGCCCAGGCTGGTTGTGGAGTCTTCTTCTCTGAAGATATTCAAGGCCCGTCTGGATGCCTACCTGGGCAACCTGCTCTAAGGAACCTGCTTTGGCAGGGGGGCTGGACCTGATGATCTCTCAAGGTCCCTACCAACCCCTACAATTCTGTGATTCTGTGATATTAATAATAACCCTAATCACTGTAGACATGGATTAACTGTACCATGTCACAACCTCATAAATCATATTAATTGACGTACATCTGTATAGGCCATAACACACTCCCTTTACTATCTGCAAATGAATATGAGGCTTTTTCTTTATAGGAGAATAAGGCCTTTCCTGTTAGGAGAGTAAGAGAAATTTGAGTCACTGCTACGCATTCCCAGTGTGTAGTTTAGGTGAAGGTACCTAGACTATGTCTATATTGGTGAATAAAACAGTGCTAGTTATGGAGACAATTAATTGAGCTACTGATTATCCATGTTGCTTTATATGATACAACTAAATAAAACAAGAACAATCAGTAGTTCCTGGGGCTGAGAAATAGACTGCCTATGATCAATTTGTACTCAGTTAACGTATGATGCTTCTGGAAGAGTAGGGTGTGTGTGTGTGTGTGTGTGTGTGTGTGTGTGTGTGTCTGTGTGTGTGTGTGTGTCTGTGTGTGTGTGTGTGTCTGTGTGTGTGTGTGTGTCTGTGTGTGTGTGTGTGTGTGTGTGTGTGTGTTTGCTGTTGTCATTTCAGGATCTGTAGGATGAAGAGATTAAGGGTAATTGATATTTGTTCTTTTTGTGCCCTGGGAATCATTCAAAGTACTTGATAGTCTCCTCTGGTGCCTGGACATTTTCTCAAGAATGTTATTTTTGCAAAAGTCATGGAAAGAAACACGCTAATAGTTATATGATGGACTGCACTTGTCAGCATCCTAGTTCTATTTATCTTACTGGTATAAACAGAGTCTATCACTGCAAGTCGGTGTGATGAAGGTTAAACAAATCTAGTCTGCTTTAAATGTGAAGGATAGCATGTGCTCTGTTTTATTGTGTGAGATTTTCCAGGAGAAAACATGAGACCCATATGTACATGTTTCCACTGTACATTTTTTCTCTTCAGCCTCCCAACATGGCAGCCTCCTTTTTTCTGTTGGAATCAGGGCAGCATCCAGCCTTCTCTTGGAAGTCTGCAACCTTTTCTCCCTAAAGAAGAGCCTTTTCATCTTCAATGAATTCACTAAGGTAAATAAATATACAGGTATCCATTAACTCCTGACTTGATGATGATTAAAAACTAGATTTGCTGAGACCTGTGTCAGATTTGAAGTATTTCAGCTGAGGTTTTGTGTTTCCTAAGAACCCTGGGACTTAAAATTCTCTGGCTTTCTTCAGAGTGAGATGAAACCAACCATATTATCTATTTAAATATCATTAAAAATACTTAGTATTTGTGGGGTAAAAATAATTATTAAAACAAAACAAAACAAAAACACACTAGGATTTGCCTAAAATAAAGCTCTGCTTAGCAGGGCATATTATTTTCAAGTACATACATATATGCACACAGTAATTTAAGGTAATATGCACCCTGTAATTATGCTCAAACTATTATTGAAACTACGGGGAAGCTAGAGTTAATCTGAAAAAATCCAAACGTTTTAAGATATGTAAATGGATGTAAGACTATGTAAACAACATCAACTCCTATACCATGATAAAATAGATTAAGTACAAGGAAGGGGAGTTAACTGTTCATTTCAAAACCCTTTTATTTTTTCTTGATGTGAACCTACAAATGCAAAAAGTCTTGATCACAATATTAGGGTAATCTTCAGTATGCATTCAGACCTTTACTCATCTATCCGATGCCTAAGTATGTATTTGTGTAGTGCAACTTACTTGGATGTCTTCTAAATTTAACTTTTTTTTTTTTTTTTTTTTCTTATTTATTTATTTATTAATACTATATCCAGGGATATAGTATGATGGCAACATTACCATTATCTGTTTTATATTAAATGGAGTATCCACAATAATTCCATCCTGATATAGGTTTATTTCATAATTTGAAAATACTTTATTCAGTTTTAAACTCTACCAAATAAATAATAATACTTTTCAAGACCTGATTTATGATGTATTTACAAGTCAAAGAACTGGCACCAGAAGCAAAGCCTAAAAATGCCACTGGTAATAAAAAGGATAGGCCTGAATATATGGCAGAACAAGGTATTGCTTGATCTGGATAATACAGAGATTGAAATGGCTGGGAAATAAAAATGGATAGAAAATTTTGAGCAACCTGGTCTAGAGGAAAGTGTCCCTGTCCATGGCACCAGGGTTGGAATTAAATGGTCTTTAAGGTTCCTTCAAAACCAAACCATCTATGATTCTACAAAACTATGCCTTTAAGGTAAGTCTTATTCTCATATATAAACTAAAGGTTTCTGCTTGAAAATTTCTAGCATAGAGTAGCTCAGAAATCTCATTACAGTTTAACAATTTAAGCTTTACCTATAATAAGAAAATATAAAAAGTAATAAAAAAAACCCCAAACTTTCCCAACAAAAAGAACAGGGGATGAAGTAGAAATTATTGTCTATACCAATATGAAACACTATTTAAAGTAAAGTGAAATTGTAACTGTTTTCTTGGCTAGGAATTTCATCTGGTTTTAAGAAGTGATTTTTACAGTGGCCAAAAGAAGTCTGACAATTTGGAAGCAAAAACTGTATTTGATAATGGTTTGGCTAATGAGATTTCCATTTCAAGAAAAATAGATTAAACATGTTTGGACTATCCAGAGGAAGTTTTACCAATCTTTAGCAAAAATGTACTGCTAGTGCACAGTCACAGTTCATGGTTGTGGAAATAACCATTTTTAGACTGTACCTACTAAGCAAAAGTTGGAGTAGAAAAAGAAAATAAATGAAGATGACTAAGTGAAAAGGATGAATAAACGGCTGTGAAGGAACTCTATTAGCTTCTGGTTCATAGACTGAAGTAAAATAAATAGCAACACTAGATGACTGGTGATCCATCTCATCCCATTCTGTTTACTTCTGTATACTTCAAAATAAAGGAAAGAATTAAAGGGTCATAAAGATTTTAATATGAGACACAGTGAGCTACAAATTAGCTCTTAAATGTACTTCACAATAGAAGAGATATAAACTCCTCTCTTTAATTAAAACAAAATGATAACACCAGGACATTAAAGTATATCTATATATGTATATGTTCAATACATATAACTGTTCTATTAGACTCTTGAGCCAAATACATGTCTGGCATAAGTAGACTTGAATTCATTAAAGTCAATAGAGTTGTTCCTGTTAACATTCATGTGAATTTGTCCCTTGGTCTTCTAAATTGTCCATTTCCTCTAATGAGCATCTCTGAACTGAAGACTCAGATCCAATCTGCTTTACCTCTGAACTCAAGAGAGGTTTTAAGGGCTAGGGAAACTGGCTCTAAACTTAAAGACTTATGAGGGGATTTTTCTCTTAAATCCTGAGACTGAACAGATTTGGTTTGATGAGGGGAACAAATATCAGAACAGAAGAAAAATTTTACTTTGTAATTTATACCGTGCCTCTTTTAAATTTTTGTATACAGGCTTCGGATGATGTCTCTAGTACTGTATTTATTATCTAGTCTAGTTAACAGCTTTTGTGACAGTACATGGACTCATAATTTGCCATTACATATGTTGCAGTTCACATGGGTTGCAGTTCAGTAAAAAATATAGACTTTATCCTTAAATTTATGTTTTCCTTCTTAATCTTGAGTGAAAATATGTAGGTGTTTAAGATTTTCAAGGGCAATGAGTAGGGATTCTACAAGCACTGACAAAAAGAAGACTAGAGAAAGTGTGGGTCCTCACCAGGAGTCTTGGTTACCTGGGACAGTGAAAAGGCTGAGGTACTGAATTCCTTTTTTGTCTCAGTCTTTACCAGCAAGACTGGCCTACAATCTCAGGGTCAGAAGATCCCTATTTATTAGGGCATCATTCACAAGGCTATGAAGGTAAATATACCATTTCCTGTTGTGTAATCAATGGTGAAATCAAATCTTGAATGAACATAAGCTCCTATTTCTATTGGAAAACCATAACAAAAGACAGTGCTTGACATCAACTGAAACATCAACTGAACATCAACTTTTTTTTTTTTTTTTTTTTTTTTTTTTTTTAAAGGTGGTTCCCTCTTAACATGATTTTGTGTGTTCATCACCCCTCTAAAATCTGAAAAGCAGAGATGATCTGAAATAATTAGCCACGTTCATGTAAGATATTACAGAATTTCAAATCAATCACAAACAAGAAAACTGACTTCTGGTTACTTCATGAATGAAAGGGAAGAGCATTGGGACAGGCTTTAAAAAGGTGATGTGGAATCTGTCTTTCCATGCACATGTACTATAGATAGAATTATTTCTATTTACAACATGTGTGGTAGGCTAACTTTGGCTAGCTGCCAGGTGCCCCCCAAGCCACTCTCTCACTCCCCTTCCCCAGCAGGACAAGGGGACAAAATACAGTGAAAAAAGATTGTGGATTAAGATAAGGACAGGGAGGTCACTCACCGATTGCTATCATGGGCAAAATAGTCTCAGCTCGGGGAAGACTAATTTGACTTTATTGTCAATGGAAAATACAGTAGGATAGTGAGAAATAAAAACAAAATTGAAAACATCTGCCCCCAATACTCCTCTTATACCTGGGCTCAACTTTGGTCTTGATTCTTCTATCTCTTTGCTCCACAGGCAGCACAGGGGAATGGGAAATGAGGTTACAGTCAATATATAATCCTTTGTCACTGCTGCTTCTTCCTGACTCTCTTCCCCTGCTACAGCATATATGTAGAGTGCCTCCCACAGGATACAGTCCTTCAGGAACTGATCCAACATAGGCTTCTCACAGACTGCAGTTCGTCAAGGACTGCTCCAGTGTGGCTCCGTAACAGAGGGAACAGTCCTTTGGGAATGAACTGCTCCAGCCTGGGCCCCCCGCAGGACACAGTTTCTGCCAGGCCTCTTGGAACCTCCTCTTGTATGAACTCTTCATGGGCTGCAGTTCTGGCCAGGAGTCCCCTCTTGTGTGGATTCTTTGTGGACTGCAGCTTCTTTCAGGTCATGTCCACCTATTCTAGTCATCAGTGTGGATCTCAGGTCCAATATGTTTCTCCATAGCCAACCTGCTGCACCACAGTTGTCTCCATGGGCCACAGCAAAACTTCTTCAGCACTAGGAGCACCTCCTCCCCTTCTTTCTTCGTTGACCTTGTGTCTGCAGGCTTGTTTCTCCCATATTTTTTCACTCTTCTCTTTCATTTGCTGTTGCACAGCATTTTGTTGTAGCGAGAGTACTGTGCCCTATTAAATGGAATGTGACTTTCTAACATATTTATAGGTTTTTTTCTTCCTTTTCCATCAAAGTGCTTATTCTGATTGAAACAAGAAATGCTTATGCTGGAAGTAGCATGCTAGAAAGTAGCATTTAATACTAATTTTCACATTCATAAATGAGTACAGAATATTCAGAACTAGGGAACAAAAGCTTTATGGGAAAATATGCATATATTTTTAATGTCCATTTAGGAAAAAAAAAATACATCCAGACAAACTGAAAACTGAAATTTTTCTCTCTGGTATGTTTTTGCTTCAATATTAATGAAAGGTTTCCAAAAGCATTGTTATGATTTCACATCACTGCTTGATAGGTCTGAAAAGCAAATGTTCTCTGCAATTTTTGTATATTTTTTATACTGTTGAGCTGTTTTCCATAAAATATACCTCACATTCACATTTGAAAAATAATCAGATTGAGAACATTAATGATGAAATAATGTATGAAAATATTTCCTTGACCACAGACATTCTTTTGATGAACTTGGAAAATAGGTACTGTAAATTTAGTTTTCTAGCAAAAATGCAGAAAAGAAAATTCAATGTCTGGGTGTTATTTAATGTTGTCCAAATATCTACGTATGTAACTATGGATTTTGAAAATCTGAAATTATTCTGGTGATGTAGAACACATCAGGGTCAAATTGTATTACGTGATCATTATACAAAGGTATATTAAAGTGCTGCTTCAATCATATTTTTTTCCTTTTAATTTCATTTTTGGAAATCAAATGACATGATTTCCTTTTTTTTTTTTTTTTTTTTTTTTTTTTTTTTTTTTTTTTGTGACAGAGAGTCCTAAAAAAATGTTTCTTACAAAATGAGTCACAATAATTGATTTTTAGTTGAATGAGGGACAGGGTTGTGCTTGTTTCCTATGAAGCTACTTCTCAGAAAACCCTAGCTGGTGAAGGAAAGGAATACATGTTATTAGATTGTGTGATAGCACACCTATCACTCTTTTTGACCAAAAGTCATTTTCATTTGCAATGAGCAATTTCAGTTACATGGTACTGTTACAGTTGAGTTCCTTTGCTAGTCCAGTGTGCAGCAGCAGTCAATGCTCTCTAGAGATATATGTTATACTGAAAGAGGCGGATTCAGTAAGACATCTTTCCTCTGTGGGATTTGTGATACATAAAAGTCTTGTCACTTTGACATTTGCTACTTTTGCTTTATGATTTTTCCCTATTTTCCTCTTCTGTACGTTATCATCCAAGTTGAATGGTTCTTACTACAAAGTAAGGTCAGAAGGGAGAGCTATGTGTTGTGACAGTCCTCTCTCTGCTTCTCACCAGATAACAGAAAAAAATCAGCAGGAGGGGGAGTATTTTTATTGTGTTTTGGTTATTACAATACAGTTAAGACACACTAGTCATCTTCTGGGTACATATCCAGTCAATGTACGTTTTGAATGTTCATTTCTAAATGTCAATCACCATCATTTATTACCTTGTTATAAACCCTCTTACAATTTAAACAAAACCAAAAACATTTGTTACATCAAATGTTCGTTTACTGGTAGTTGGAGTGACCATTAGCAATCTCAAACACTCTGTAGCTGAAGGAAAACTATGCAACCTGTCAAAGCAAAGTGCCCATCCCTATCACTAAGGTTCTGATATTAGCCCACAGAATTTGAGCTGTTTGCCTGATACTTAGTATTAATTGATAAATACTTGTTATTTATCACATTGAATGCATTCATAAAATAAATTTTTAAGCAAATTCAGTGTAATTAGAGAATATTTCTAAACCCATCAACATTTTCCAGTGTTGTAGTAAATTCAGAGTTTTGCAAGAAATGTTGTTTGCTTAATTACAGAAATTTGCAGGGAAAAAAAAGTTAATATTTGCACTCATTAGAATTAGTCATTTATACAGGCATTTTTACTGAAATATTTAAGAATATTATTTGTATTACTTAGTTACTTAGTCGAAGAGAGCAGAGAAAGCCGTCGTGGGTAAAATTATAGACAAAGGCAGCCAATAAGGTGCCTATTCACCCTCATATATGAAAGTTGTTTTGATTTTGTCTTTGGACTATTTAATCAACACACTTTACATCTGTGTAATTCTTAGTTCAAGTAAGTCACACATAAAATATGTCCTAGAGTGCAATCTAAAATAGAAAACTGTACATATATCAGACTGCATTCCATTTAAAGACTTTGACGTGGACAAATTTAAACTCAGTCTCCAGTGAGTTCTTGGGACATGTCATTTTAAAACTTTGCAGCCTGTTAAGCTCACAGGATTGGAAATAAACACAGGGGCAGAATGTCAAAAGGATGACAGAACATCAAGTGTAAATAAAAACACTCTCAGCTCTCCCAAAGGCACAAGGAGATGTGAACTTACTAACCATCTGAGTTAATCAAATGTTAAATTTAAGGAGCAGAACAAAAGTGAATACATTTTTCACCTCCATTTAACTAAAATGCTTACACAATTTTAATGAGACAGCTATGTGAATAGACGACAAAAGCATGTGATCTTGTATAGTAATGTGCCAATATCTATAAAATGCCATAGCCTGTTGTAAACAGAAATACATTTTAAAAGACTATAACACATAAAAACTTTAGATGTAGTCTAAAGTCACTACCCATGGGTTGAAAAATTCTCACCTGATGCCTATAAAAAAGGAAATCTCTCCTGTTCTTTATTTCAATAGTGGTTTTTTGTTGTCGTTGTTGTTGTTTTTTTCTTTGTGCTTCAGCCCTATTCAAATAAATATTGGATATTTGAATCCACCTCAAGAGTGTTTTTTTTTTCTCCGTATTTATTTCATACAGGATGCGTTTTTCATTGGGAGCATTGTCAATACAAGGGTTGGGAGACACATTCTATTTTGTACAGGTTTAAATTGTATTTCACTGTGTTCTTTTTCATTTAATCATATCTATGTAAATAATGAGAGAGAAAAGCATTTGTTTATGTTGCTAAGTATATCTTGAAAATACCTACACATCACAAATAACAATACCTTGTGTACTACTCAAGGGACAGTAGCTGTGTGTGATAGCATTTGTTCATCTCACAGGTCTGTACTTACAGATAGTGAAAGACTAAAAGACTTTCCCAAGGATGGTCAGAATTATAGACCATCAAAACAATTTTTCAGCATCTATTTGTGATTATCACAATTTATCCTCCTGCAAGACTCCAGAGATGAAGGATTGTGTTCAAACTGTTTTTCTGTTATGCACTACCTCTCATTGCTTCAACAGAATAGATCCAAAAGTCCTGGTAATTGTTTGTTCAATTCCAGTGCCACAGCAAATCTTTTCTGTTACTGTTTAAAGCACTAAGATAAAATTGACCTATACTAGATTGACTTTTGTGCCAAACACCAAGTGTTTGGGATGCTTGGGGAAAGATTTCTGATTCAGATTGCTAAACCACAGCCTGCTTCTTATTAGTGAAGAGTCCATATAGAACCAGAAACTGTGGTAAAATCAGTCATAGTTAATGGTATGATCTTACCTATGGGCATAGGTCATCCTCCCCAGAAAGGAGCAGAGGAACTCAAAAAAGCAATGATCTTAAAACTTGTCTCCTAAAGCGCCCAAAGTTTTTTTAATTTTAATGACAGAATTAAGTATTATAATTTTATGTATCTAACCCTGTAAGCTGCAACAACATTAATATTTTAATGGTAGTGTTGGATGATAGTTGTTATATTTGTGTTGACATTTGGTCTTTCCTTCCAACAATGTTGGGGAAAGGAAGTAAAATCTAAGAAATTTATTCATTAAGAGTTTTCAGCTTTGGAAGCCACTGACTTCTTCAGTCCACCCTCTACTACCATGATGGCTTGGTATCATTCACTCCTGAGGCCTTCTAGAACATCTTTTATCTCATTTTTAAGTACGAATAGCATGAATTTTTAAGTTATGAAGACTGAATGCAGGCCAGTGTACGTCTGTAACTGCTCCGAACAGTTCTTATATAATGGCATATCTGTGACATTGTTAGATTTCATAGTGAAAAGTAAAATTTAAAAATGCTCTAGGGTATATATTAAAAAATAAATCCATAAAAGCACGACTCAATAGCAGCTTTTGAGTTTTCAACATTTGTGCAATTCTTCACTGGAATAAAACATGCAAACTCCCTTGTTAACCTGCTATGTGGTAGGAACTTCTATGCTCATTACTACTGATCAAAGATATGTACCAAAAAGAATATCTTGATCAAAATTTGAAGGGAATGAATGTCCCACCAAAAATATCCACTTGTGAGGAAAATATATTTTAAAGAAAATTCTTAATGATCATATTCAAAACAGTGCATTTAATGCAGAAATATACTTCAATGTTTCATTGATTTTACAAGCTAAACTATTATTCTAAATTGATGTATGGTCTTGGCACATCCCATTGAAACATTAGGTGTTAAAGCAATCAACAGACATTTCTGCAGCTCAGAGAGCTGCTCTCTTTTCAGAATTACTAATTTTTTGTTTTCTTATGGATTCCCTGAATCCATGAAGTATGAAAAACACACACACAATTTTGTAAATCTGTAAATTAAAGAGTCTAAAACTTAGTGAGCTTTTAAAAAAGAAGGATTTGAATTGAAACATTTTTTTTTTCAGTCTTCCTGCCTGTATTGATAATGGATCAGTAACAAATTCAATATATGATTTCATTCTGCAGACAAATGATACATGTCAGTTTTAGTAAGTGAAGAAAGAAAAGCAAAAGCTTGCAAAATACAATTCAAAAATTACTTCTTAAGTTAAATCTTATGCTGAATTGATATTTGTGACAATAAGGGAAGATTAGTTGAAAAGTGAAGGGTAAACAATGGGTCTTTAAATTTATGGATTTTCTTTTAGTATTCTATCAACAAAATATGCATTGAGGATGCATGCCTATTGTGCAAAAAAAGCCATATACGAGCTGTTCAAGGCTATGGTGTAATTTGTTGCATGGTAAGTGAAAGGTACTGGTTCTTAAATAAAGAAATGAATCTCATAAATATTGCAGAATTGCAAGTGTGTATAATCTATTATGAAGTAAAAAGGTGTAATAAACAAAATCTACTTCCTATGTTCACCATTACACTATTTATTTATTTATTTTTTGCTTCTTATTCTAAACACTATGTCTCATTTCTAATTATATTTTCAGCAATTTATTTATTTTGTCTCTCTCTCTACAAAATTCATCCAATGTCACTGTTTATTGTGCCACAGTAAACACTGTGATCTTAAATTATTGCATTTATTCACACTTATAGTCCCTGGAAAATGCTGAAGTAGTACATTTAAAACCATAACTGTCTTTTTTCAGCAGTTTGGGCTCTTTGTTCTTATGTTATAAATTGCAAGAAGAAAACACAGTGTTCCTTATTTAGCTAAGCCACGAAGAATAGAAACTGCACAAATTATTCATTGCATATTCTTTCATAGAAAGCTGTATCTTACAAGACAGATGGTGTTTCCCCTGATTCAGAAGGTCTAATAAATACTCTTTGTGTCATATTAGCATGTAATAAGCAGGTAAACTGAATCTGTCATAGAGGAAACTCAGAGGTGCCTTACATTTTCTACTTGTGCAAATATCATTTCACCAGTGAAGTTTCTGTACACTTGAGTAAGAAATAAATCTTTACTGTCCATAAAACCTATCTAATCACAAGGTGAGGTAGACTTATATTGAAGAAAGATCTGTCCAACAGTAAGTTTAAATTTTAGTCAAGTATTTAAAACCTGTGATTCATAAAAGAAAAACAAAAACAAAACAAAACAAAAAAAAAAAACATGCAACAGATATTGTATAAGAAAGTAATGTTAACACTGGTAGCCATGTGCATCATCCTGAAAAGGGAATTAAAATAGCTCTGAGTATTGCCAATAGAATTGCCATGTTTTCTGTTTTGATTGAAGTAGACATAACACTTATTAATTAATCAACTGGGAAATCTCAAAATTGAAACTTAGAAAAGTAACACTCATGGTGGACTTAGGTAGCTTGAAATATTTTTTGATGAATTATTACCGAAAATTTCTTGTGAATGTAAAAGCCATAGTTTAGCTTTATTTTGAATGGTCTGCTAGATTGCTTGCCTCTGATCTACATAGGTCAGAAAACAGCTAACACTCCAAGAAGATTTGAGCAGGCCAGTTTTGAAAAAGGGATGGTTTGAGAGAGAAATGTTTCAGGTTTTACCTAGTGAGCTGTAATCCAGGCACACTTTTGGATGGGAAATTGTCAGTGTATTTCCACTACTATAGAGAGAAATGTTTCAGGTTTTACCTAGTGAGCTGTAATCCAGGCACACTTTTGGATGGGAAATTGTCAGTGTATTTCCACTACTATCACCAAGGATTAGTGTCACCAAGTCCTTGGGTCTACACTATTTATTGATAACTTTTCTCCTGAGTTTGATAGTACCATAAAAATATTACTCACAAAATTTCAGGAGGAAGTAAATCATTAAAAGGACAGATCCCACTGACATTTGACTCAGTAAGCTGAAAGCAGGAAAATCGTACATTTCTCTTTCCTTGAATAAAGATGAGTTTGTTGAATTAAACTATATCATATATCCAGACAAATATATTTTTAGCACATCAGAGTCCACTGTTATGACTTGTCTTGTTACTGTATTGCTGCCCCATGAGAAAGGATAAAGACACTTTCCAGGTTAAGCATGGTCTATTTTGGTAAGTAATGACTACAAACAAACCTCTGAGGACTGGGTTATGAAGAATAATCATATATGCTAATGAGCAGCACAAAAGTAAGGGTGAGATTTCCTGCAGTGCCTCAACTAGTCCATGCCACCCATCAGCACAGCCCTATCTTCCCCTGCCTAGACTGCACTTACATGCTTGGTAAGATCAAGCACCAAGTGGACACAAAAGAAATACAAAACTACAACTTTTAAAAAATTTCTTTCTTTCTTTCTTTCTTTCTTTCTTTCTTTCTTTCTTTCTTTCTTTCTTTCTTTCTTTCTTGAAGGGCTAATGCAGCCATGGACAATTTAAACTAAATATTCTTAAATAGCAGAAGGACTATGACCAAAATATTATTTTGTCCAATTAAACTTGAGAAATAAATATCAGTAACATTGGTAGCAAAGACAGAATCATTGGGAATTATTACAGAACAAGGAAACATGATGAATAACCAAGTGAGTTTGGTCTCTTTATTTTCAGTAAAAAGAAGATAAGGTATTATTATTCTTATTATTTTTAATTTGTTATATATATGACTAAATTTACACGCAAAATATTTTGATATTGTGAACCCCAAACCAACTTAAACTCCTTTAATCATTTCAGGAGTTAACAGAATTCTAACTCATTAAATGGAATCATGACATGATAATTAAGTACATACTTTTCAGTCATATCCAAATAAATGTATTTTAATAAATATGTTAGAGAAGTAAAAAATAAAAATAAAAATAAATCACAGAACTGTGTTTTTGTTAAATATTTTAAGAATCTTTCAAATGTTTTCACTTTGAGAAGGAGCCCACTTGTTAGATTTGGTCACTTCAGCCTCCTAACTAACAATAGAGGGGAATTTATTTTCCCAATTAACTCCAAGGAATTTTCATAATGCAATATATAGCTTTCCTTAATCCTCCTGTAGTCCTTAAACATTCCTCACATATACATGATAAATTACAAAAATTCAGTAACACCCATGTCTTTCAGATTTTCCACAATATCAACGAAAATACAGAATGCTAAACAAGATGGTTTTATAGACTGAGGAAAAAATTCCAGACTATTCAATTACATCTGGATTTGTAAAGTAAAGTCTAATTCTCTTCTTCAACATTTTCGTTGTCTGTCGTTGAGCAAAAGATTAAGTACAAGTTAAGGAAATTGAACATTTCATTAGGGATGAATGTAACAAAAGATATTATTCCCAGCATCTTATTTAGATATATAATTGTAAGTATTCCTAAAATCCAATAAAGACAACTTTGCAATAACCTTAGGTTCTCTCTGTATATATTATGTTTTTATTTATTTTGCATGTTTTTTTTTTTGTTTGTTTGTTTTGTTTTGTTTTTACAGGAATATTAAGAGGAGAATTACATTATATTGTCCTTTTAAAATAAAATATTGCTGGGAAAGAGAATGAATATATCAATAGCTGAAAGTAATGAATTGAAAAAACTTTCTTTAAGTGTAGGTGGAAGAAATAAAATTGTAAATGAGACCATAAATTGGTGCAATAGCTAAAATGGAGAAAAAGAAAAATAAATTAATTCACCAAAATATAGTGGGAGACAAGTGGAAACAGGCTATATGCTTATTTGTTTAATTGCCTTTAAAAAATAGAATAGAGACTGAATAACTCAAAATTTTTCTTTCTGGTCTTAAAATGCAGTTTAATTCAATGAACTTAACTTCATTAAGAAACATTTTCTAATCAGGGTAACTAATCCAAAATTAGAAATTATGCTGTTTCTGTGAAGATCTTTAACTAACAAAGGTTGTGGAAGCTGTGATTTCACTATCAGCCTAAGGGCTAGTATGGATGATAAGAGAGCTAAGTTTTAAATCCCCACTTGTTAACAACATCCAAGAGACAGAGATGACATGGAAAAAACAACAAAACACTGACAAACCAACTCAGACCAACTCAAGTTATAGTGTGAAAGCTAAAAAAAAATAAAAAAAAATAAGAACAACAACCAGCCAACCAAATAAAAACATTCAGAACAGGAAGAACAGGAAGAACAGGATTAAATCAAGCAGTTTGGAGCTTCTTCCCTTCCCTTCCCTTCCCTTCCCTTCCCTTCCCTTCCCTTCCCTTCCCTTCCCTTCCCTTCCCTTCCCTTCCCTTCCCTTCCCTTCCCTTCCCTTCCCTTCCCTTCCCTTCCCTTCCCTTCCCTTCCCTTCCCTTCCCTTCCCTTCCCTTCCCTTCCCTTCCCTTCCCTTCCCTTCCCTTCCCTTCCCTTCCCTTCCCTTCCCTTCCCTTCCCTTCCCTTCCCTTCCCTTCCCTTCCCTTCCAAATGCAATGATTCTTCTCATGTGTTGATATCCATATGATATCCTTCCTTTTCTTAACAATGGCATGGGGCAGGGGAAAGAAAAGCAACAGCAGCTTTTCTGAAGGAAAACCAAAAAGGGAAGAAAGATGGACATTGTTCCTTCAGATCTTTATTTCTTTGGGTTACACTCTTCATCCTAAAATATCATATACTATGCTTTACACTTCTCCAAGATGTACTCTACTAAGAATAATGCATTTTCAAATATATTTAATAACAAAAACTTGCCTTTATTCTACCAAAAATGTCTCAGGATTGTCAGCTTGTAGATACTCTTAAAACACTCTGAGAGTACATGACAGAATTAGCCGTTCCCCAAAGTGCAGTTCTGGACAGTACTTTTAGTGTTAAAACATCTCCAGAAGCGGTGATAGGAACTCCATTTTATTCCATCTAGGCTAGAACACTCACTTAGGAATTGATTTATAGGATTTTACTTTCCTTTACTTCCTGAGGAAACTCAAACCTGCATCATCCAGCAGCCAACATAATGTTCCTACCATAGGATCACCTTGGTGTTAAAGCACTCACCTTAAAGGCTCAAGAGACGGAAATCAGAATTTGTGAGCTGTAGTTCCTGTTAGGATGACTATTCCTGTATTAAATTTTCAGCAGTTGCAGATTAAACATGTATAAAAAAAAATAAAATAAACATTCAGAAGTTCACGGAAAGAGGAGATTAAAGATTCATTAGGCAGGAGACAGATGGAGAGAACTTTTGCAAGACTAAGCATGACTGTCACCTGGTGTGGGGTCACATTTGTAAGGAGAAAACCCTAACTTCTTTTGTCTCCCAAGCTGAGTATCACAGTACCTAGTCTCTTTTTTTGGAGGCCAGTCACTAATGGCGTCCCCCAGGGCTCAGTGCTGGGGCCGGTCCTCTTTAATATCTTCATCGATGATCTGGACGAGGGCATTGAGTGCACCCTCAGTAAGTTTGCAGATGACACCAAGTTAGGTGCGTGTTGATCTGCTTGAGGGTAGGAAAGCTCTGCAGGGGGATCTGGATAGGCTGCACCGATGGGCTGAGGTCAACTGCATGAAGTTCAACAAGGCCAAGTGCCGGGTCCTGCACCTGGGGCGCAATAACCCCAAGCAGAGCTACAGGCTGGGAGAGGAATGGTTGGAGAGCTGCCAGGCAGAGAAGGACCTGGGAGTGATGGTGGATAGTCGGCTGAATATGAGCCAGCAGTGTGCTCAGGTGGCCAAGAAGGCCAATGGCATCCTGGCTTGTATCAGAAACAGTGTGACCAGCAGGGCTAGGGAGGTGATCGTCCCCCTGTACTCAGCTCTGGTGAGGCCGCACCTCGAGTACTGTGTTCAGTTTTGGGCCCCTCGCTACAAGAAGGACATCGAGGTGCTTGAGCGGGTGCAGAGAAGGGCGACGAAGCTGGTGAGGGGCCTGGAGAACGAGTCCTACGAGGAGCGGCTGAGGGAGCTGGGCTTGTTCAGCCTGGAGAAGAGGAGGCTCAGGGGCGACCTTATTGCTCTCTACATGTACCTTAAAGGAGGCTGTAGTGAGGTGGGGGTTGGTCTGTTCTCCCACGTGCCTGGTGACAGGACGAGGGGGAATGGGCTTAAGTTGAACCAGGGGAGTTTTAGGTTAGATGTTAGGAAGAACTTCTTTACTGAAAGGGTTGTTAGACATTGGAACAGGCTGCCCAGGGAAGTGGTGGAGTCACCATCCCTGGAAGTCTTTAAAAGACGTTTAGATGTAGAGCTTAGGGATATGGTTTAGTGGGGACTGCTAGCGTTAGGTCAGAGGTTGGACTAGATGATCTTGAGGTCTCTTCCAACCTAGAAATTCTGTGATTCTGTGATTTTTTTAAAATGTTGATGCTTTGGAACTGTAGTACTATTTAATGCAGAAAACCAACAGGAAATATTTTCTGAAATAAAATCTCTGTCAGGGAATGGCAGGGATGAGCTGCTTTGCAAAGAGGAAGGTGAGCCAGGAACTGAGGCATTTAGGAGTCTTATGAGTTTGTCATTATTAACTGGTGGATAATAACCTCCCATGTGACTGGCATATGAGACATAAATATACACTTATCTATCAGAAGACAGATAGATATCTGTATATCTATGTCATATATCTATATATACACACAGTTGACTTATATGCAACAGTAACTGCAAAAAGCAGCTTAAAGAGTAAAAAGTCAGCAGTCTATTATTAACTTGATTTTTCTGAGTATATCTTATGATACACATGGATTTGAGAGATTTCTGAATCTCCCATGACCAGTTATTTTGAAGTAGAAGAAGATAATATACAGTCAATTCTTATTCTACTTTGCCATTCTTTGCGACCTGAATTTAAGACTTAGTGGCTCTTCAATCTTTTGTGTTGTGGAAATTATGAAGTGTCTAAAGAGTCACTTCAACAGTTTTGTAAGGTGTGTGTTGATTTGTATGAGATAGGTTTACTGATAGCCTTTCGGGATTTACTTTTTCATGACAATATATTTTACAAGTTCTTACAAGATATTTTATATCTTACTGACTTTTTCATTTCTTACAACAAACACTGCATGATTCAGGATGTCCAAGAGGTCTTCCCACTATCTCCCTTCATAAAATGTATCTTTGTTTAATGCTAGGGACCAGAACACTTATATTATTTATATATTATAAGAATATTATTTATATATTTGTTGAAAATTGCACCAGCTAGTTGAATCTGCATATATGCAGTGTAGTTACAAAGATGCTAAGGTCAGGTTTAGAGAAAAAGAAAAGGAAAACCACATTATATAACTGAGAGGTCACCTTTCTTAGATTTTCTTGTTATTCAATTGCGATGCACAGCTGAAGTGTGAATGGATGCTGAACAATTAAAGTAACCATTAGATGGTTCACCTCCCATCTGGTTGTCCAGTGAAAGCGCTACAACCACAGTTTGCCTTCACAGAAAACAATGGAATTTTTGAGACATCTGCAGCCTCCATGACAAACCTTCTGGAGGTTCCATTCAGACAGATACTCTTCTGACAGGAAGGTCTTTTAAGATAGTGTAACAGGATGTTGATTTAACTCTTTTCCCAAAGACTACATTTTAACTTTGTTTAACTTGTAGAAATTTTGCCCATTAAGTATGATTAGACAAAATCAACTTCTATTCTATTCAAGCAGTAAATACAACTTTTAGACAGAATCTGGGGCTTTAGCAACTACAATCACATTAGTAACCTTCTGTAAGATTTCGTAAGTCCTTCTTATGATTTCTTAAGCTTCAGCAGAAGATGGATTGAAAGCAGTCTAATGAGAAATACTTGGAGGTGTTGGTCAGAATACCTGTATTGATCAGAAGCCATCAATGAGCACTTGCAGCCCAGAAAGCCGACCACATCCTGGGCTGCATCAAAAGAAGTGTGGCCAGCAGGTTGAGAGAGGTGATTCTCCCCCTCCGCTCTCATGAGGCCCCACCTGGACTGCTGTGTTCAGCTCTGGGATCCCCAGCACAAGAACATAGGCATATTAGACTGAGTCCAGAGGAAGGCCAAAAGGGGCTGTAGTCCTATATAGACAGTCTGAGGGAGTTGGGATTGTTCAGCCTGACGAAGAGAAGGCTCTGGGTAGACCTTACAGCAGCCTTCCAGTAGCTAAAGGGAACCTACAGGAAAGGTGGAGAGGGACTCTTTGTCAGGGGGTGTAGTGATAGGACAAGGGGGAATGGCTTTAAACTGAAAGAGGGTAGGCTTAGATTAGATACAAGAAGGAAATTCTTCACTCAGAGGGTGGTGAGGCACTGGAACAGGTTTCCCAGAGAAGCTGTGCATGCCCCATCTCTGGAAGTGTTGAAGGTCACTTTGGATGGGGCCCGGGTAACCTGATCAGGTGTCCCTGCCTACAGTAGGGGTACTGAAATTATATGATCTTTAAGGTCTCTTCAAACTCAAACCATTCTATGATTCTGAGATTCTTCCTTGATTACTATTTTTTCATATGCAAAAGAATTTTTATATGCAAAAGAATATATTAATAATCGTGCACAGAAATCGCTTATGCAATTCCTTACTGAGATCATGCTTGATAGTGTAGTGAAAATAAAAACCTATAATAATAAGACTTGGGACAATTGATTTCTCCATCTATCTATCCATCCCTTCTGTCTTTAGGGAACACAGACACATTCTAACTAGAAAAATAGTGTCAAGTATTTGTTGTTTGTTTTCTATTTAATTTTCTTTCAACTTTATTAAAAAGTCAAATTGGCCAAAACAGCCAAAAATTATTCACTGGGGAAAAATACAGAGCTGAAATATCTTTGTGTTTAAATACTCTGTAGGCTTTCCTAGAGTTAAAGGTTATTTAACTATTTGGCCTTGCTTTGGAACATTCTTTTAAAAGAGTAGACAAAGTGTTGGTTGGATATATTTGCTTTTGTGGAACAACCATAACTGTGACAGACTAGCACACCATGTTTTGACACTAAACTGGTTTTGGAGATGTGGTAATATGCTTGGAAAAAAGTATGATTCCTCAGTATGGGTGACAAATGAGACAACAGATTTCATGACTCAAAACTACTGATATAGGAAGAAGATAACAATTGGCACTGTAAGAAAATATGTAAACATTGAGAAATTTACAGAATAGGAAAAAAGTTAAGTTAATGAGGAAATTGCAATCAGTCTTCTCATCATCAGACAGAAATAATTATCTCAGCATGCTGCTATTCAGCTGTTGATTAAAGGTATTTGCTTAATATATTTGAAATAATTATGCTCACTCATAAGACTCTGTCAGCACATCTATTAGGAAATATGTCCTTCTGGGATTTGTACCTTTAAGATTAGTTCAGGAATGCATACAAAATTTCATTAGCTTGAATTATAATAGCTTTAGTCTGATTTGATCTAAGTAATGTATGAATGCACTACCGTTTGCTTAAAACCCAAAGCTCTTTTCTTGCATCCTTTGCACATTTTTAGTCCCCAGTGGAGCAAAAGAAAAGTATGGAAACACAAGAGAATGCAAGAGTTCTCAGAAAAGACACCTGGGACTGATATATATACAGTATACAAAATATCCAAGTACCTCTGCATACAACTACTAATTATGATTTTTATTTTTTTTTATTCTGCTTGAATGGTTTGGGTTAGAAGGGACCTTAAAGACCATCTAGTTCCAACCCCACTGGCAGACATGCCACCCACCAGACCAGGTTGCTCAGGGCCACATCCAAAGATTTTTTCTCTTCATGTGCTTGCAAATTCCTTGTACTCTCCCTGAGTTTTCTGTCCTTTCTTCCACTAGACATAAACTTTCTTTTTCTCCCAGACACTCAGCAAAAGTTCCCTGTTCAGCCACAATGATGTTTTTCCCCACTGGCTCATTTTACAGCACATGGAGACAGCCTACTTCTACACCTGCAGATGTCTAGCATCTTTCAATTACTTGACAAATTTTTGGTTACTACATTATTTAAAAAATAAAAGACAGATAGTTGCATTACACCATACTGACAGAAGTGGCTAGCTTGTCGAATCCCTCCTATCTAAACAGATGATTTAGAAACATTTGAATTCCACCCATGATAAAGAACCAATTTTAGTCATACTTTGTTTCTGATATTACCAATAGGTTGGCTCAGACTCACCACAGCTCAGCTCACTGACTGGGGTGAATCTTAGTCATAAATGCCTCAGATTCCCTATGAGCTGTATTGCAAATTTAGGAATAATTTGCATTGACAGAGGAACCATATACAATTTGTTCTGCTATGACATAGTGTGGTGGTTTTACTTGGGTGGACATCCGAGCTCCACCACAGATATTCTCTCCCTCCCCCTCCTCAAAGAGAAAGGGAGAGAAAATATGATGCAAAGGTCTCAGAGTTTGAGATAAGGATTGAGACATTGCTCAACCATTATTGTGGGCAAAACAGACTCAGAGCAGGGAGACAGTAAAAATCATTGCCTATTGCTACTAAGCTAGAGAAGTGAGAAACAAAGAAAAGAAACCAAAAACACCTTCCACCCATCCACCTCATCCTCCCCCCAGCTGGCACAGGGAAACAGGGTAATGGGTGTTGCGATCAGTCTATAGCACTTTGTCTCTGCCACTCCTTCTTGGTCACTCTGCTCCAACATGGGGATGCCATCCTTCCCGAACTGATCTTAGGTGGACTGTTCCAAATATGGGTCCGTACCACAGGGTCCATCCGTCAGGAGCAAACTGTTCCAACCTGGGTCCCCAACAGACTGCAGCTCCTGCCAGGTCACCTGTGGACTCCTCTCCACAGGTCTGGCCTGGAATATGCTCCAGCGGGGGTTCTCCACAGCCTCCATCAGTGCAGGTCCATCTGCTTTACTGTGGTCTCCTCCACAGGCTGCAGCACAGAAATCTGTTCCACCATGGTACACCATGGACTGCAGGGATAAAACCTACTTCACCGTAGTCCTCTCCACAGGCCACAGGGGAACTTCTGTTCTGGCACCTGGAGCACTTCCTTCCCCTCCTTTTTCACTGACTTTGGTGTCTGCAAGGTCTCACTCTTTTCTCTCCCATCTGCTGTTGAGCAACATATTTTTCCTTTTATTAAATATGCTCTCACAGAAGCGCAAAAATCACAAATATCATGGCTCTGGCCAGCAGCAGGGCCCTTATCTAACATGGGGCAGCTTCTGGACTCTTCTCACAGAAGCTACCTCTACGGCCTGCCTCAACCAAAACCTTATAACATAAACCCGCTACACATAGTAAATATAACTTTTTTGAGCAAGCTGAATAACTCATTTTAATTTTTTGAATTTGTCAAAATTAAAAACAATCTCCCATAAATGTTCTTGAATTACCTATGTACCTGAATGCTTCTATTTTTAATAACAATCAAAACTCAAAAAGTTCTTAGCATAGTATTAATATTTTATATTGTACAGAAGGATAGTATTTTTATATTTTTATACTGTTTCCATAACAACCTGAGCATAAGGTAATCATTTAAATCATTTGCATTTTGCTTCACTCTATATTATGGACACTAACATTGCATTAAAGAATAGACTTGAGAAAAGTACTTGCACATTTTATTATTTTGCTTACTAAATGAACTGCGCAATCATAAAGATAAGTTATTTTTGTTAATTGGATGCTTGAGAAATCAATAATTGTCTATTTACTCAAATAGACATCTACATTGTTTTCAGAAGATGTAAGCATCTAAATATCTGTCATCAGGTACACTCATACTGTCACTGTGTTGGCTGAGCAGAGTATCGTGGCCATAAAACAAACAAATTTTAAGTTTGTAACTTTTTTGGTCTAATGCTCAGGAATTTTCTTTTGTAGAAATTCTTTAGTCATTTTGTGTCTGTATATTTTTGAGCAACTCTTTTTGAAAAACTGTAGTATTGTGTTTACACATTGTATTGTGTTTATTATGCCAGACTGGAATACATATTACTTCTATTTATTTGACAGAAAAATGTTTATGCCTTGACTTCAGGTGAAATCAATTATCTGCAGCCACCTATTCACTAGCAGGTAATCTTTAATTAAAATAAAAAAATTTTCTATGACTAAAAAAATATTCTTTGTGTGTGTGTGTGTGTTGTTGTTTGGTTGCTTTCGTTTGTTTGTTTATGAAGTGCAGTAGCTCTTAAATCTATGTTTGTTTGTTTGTTTCTCTTAAATACATATTATTTTATTCTTTCCATTTTATTCTTATAGCTCACTTGGTGTTGGAGTCTGTATAAATACCTTTCACTGAATTGAAGACAAGTCTTCCCCTCTGAGCTGTAATCAAAAAATAAAAATAAAATTCAATTAAAAAAAAAAAAGGTAATTTTTCTACCTTCAGTCTGACACTTCCTCTCACACTGTGTATAATGGGCTTTCAGCAATAAGATTTACTAGGAGGCCAGCTGTGGAGCTATTGTTAACTGTACCTGTACCAGTTTGACTTTACTATCCTGACTCTAACTGACATATGGCATAACAGAAGACTTTTATAACAGTCAAAATTGTCAATCCCACATTTTTAGGCTGATGTCAATGAAGACATTACAGTTGTGCATAGTTGTCATTATATATGAGATTATATAGTTATAGTTCTTGCTAATGATCGATATTAGAATTTTTTCTTTTCTTTTCTTTTTTATTTTATTTATTTATTTATTTATTTATTTATTTATTTATTTATTTATTTCTATGTGGAAGCTTTGAGCTACAAAAATTAGTAACAAAAGCAAATTGATTGATAGTCCTCACCATGTTAGTGTGTAAGAAAGCTTCTTAGTGTGTTGGTACCAGACTTTCCTGGGTGCACAACATTGTTTATAGAAAAGGCAAATTAATTACCACCTGTGAGCAAGGGTGAAGCAGGAGAGAAATCTTTTCTTGTTTCGCTGTATCTCAAAGCAATTGTTCCAGTAGGGACAAGAATGAGAGACAGTTCCAAAGTAGCTATTCATCATAGCTTGCTCTCTCTCTCTCTCTCTTTTTTTTTTTTTTTTTAATTATTATTCTTATTATTTATTTATTTTTGTAAGCAACAAAACTGACTAAAAAAAAAATCTTCCTTTTTTCCTTTTCCCAAAATACATTTACCAAAATACATTTTCATTTGGAGAGGGGCAAATGTAAAGACAATAGACATGCTTAAGACAGCATATGAGTTTTTGAAGTAATAGTTCTATAATTGCGCTGCAATGACCATGAGGAGTTACAAACAGAAATGTAGGCCAGGAACATTTTTTTGTAAATGGAGTATAAGTGGATGTTTTCTCTCTCCACATCCCAGACAGCTGCCATAACATTAAAGAAATGAATAAGTTAATAAAAATGTTCTATTTATTTAGCATTTCCATCTTTGGCTCTCAGAGCACTTTAGGAAACCAAGCTGATTCTCCAACTTGCAACCTTTGTGTTTGATATTGTTTTTTGCATACACTAACAACAAACCCTCCATGACAGACAATCTCCACTTTGATACATGTATGAGACAGAAACTGTATTTGTTTACTTAGGTATTTATGGTGAAAGAGTAATTTCAACAGGAGATTTTCAAGTAAACAAATAAAAGATCAAATGGTTGGAAATAGTTGCATTAAGAGTTTATTGACAAGTGCACTGTAGTGCACATTTTCCAGCTACTCAGCAGAGTAATACTAGAGAAACCTATTTGCTAGACTAGAGAGATGGTATATGGGAAAGTTATGACAAACACTGTCAGTTGCCCAGAATTCATTTTTCTGGAGCTATGCCAGCCATCTCCGTGGCTGACTGACACTCTATTCGAGCATCTGAATGTGAAGTGAGTTTAAGAATTAACAAATAGGACTTTGAAGGTCTTTTCCAACCTTAATGATTCTGTGATTCTATGATCCAGCCTGTGACTGCATTGTTGTTATTCATTTCTTACATTCCTGAAGCATACAGGATTCTCAGTCAGGATCACAGTTGTGTTACTGCAAATGCAGTTGGAAAGTATATATCAACAGACTCTCTTCTGACCTAAAAACCCAAGACAAAGACCATGAAGTCATGACTTTGTCATGAAGACAAAGTCACCTGAAGTCACTCACATACTTGATTATCAGTTTGACCTTAGAAATAATTTGTTGGAACAAACTCCCTGTATTAGAGGGTTTGTTTTTTTTTGTTTATAAAGATGAAGAAGGAAGTAAACGGTGGTAATCCCCAGATCAGTACAGAATTAAGGAATCTGGCCTATGGGCAGTACATGTTTAAATCTTTCAGATTCATCCCTAGGGGTATCATTTTGAAAATGAGCTTTAGGTTATTTTTAGATAACCCTTTTTAAAATTTTGTCATGGAGCACTGGTACTTTCACAACATTTCATTTTTGCAGTGGAATAATATATATCAAAAATCGGTATCTCAAAAATCAGTATTTTTCAACAATGATTATGTGATCCAGAAAGGAAGAAGGTTGTTGATAGTCACTAAAATGTTCTTGTTTGTTTGTTTGTTCTACTCATTTGACTTTCATGGTGTATGTTATGTCTACAAAGTAAAGATGTACGACTAAGCCCTGAAAACATGCCTTTTTAGCAGTGAAACTAGGAGCAAGAACATGCTGCACTGACTGTATTTGTATGTACATACTATATACTGCTTGTATTTGTATGTAAACACTACATACTTCTTTGTATGTACATACTACATACTGCTTGTATTTGTATGTAAATACTACATAGTGCTTTGTATGGCTAAGAACTTTAAATACATGTAAGTATAAAACAATGAATCGACCTAACTCTTGTGATTGCATTAGATTATCTTGTTGAGTAAATTTGTCTTAATGGCTAGGAAAACATATGGTTGCTCCACAGGACTGAATCCTTTTTAAAGTTTTTGAAGAGAGAATCTTTTCTAGAATACCCAAAAAGATATTTCTCCAAGGTGGCTGTATATATTACTGAATGACTCACTGAAATGGAAAAGATTCATCAGCAATTTGTTAGAGTATTGCAAAGGGATTTACAACAAACAACACAGAACCTTTGTGCCTGGCCTGCATCAGAAATACTGTGGGCCTCAGTACTGAGGAGTCCAGTGATGAAGCACTTCTTGGAAGAAACTTTCATAAGACTATATTTTTTCCTTTAACCTCCAACCACTGCTAGACACCAGGTATTTGATCTCACAATTTATTTTTATTTTTATTTTATTTTATTTTATTTTATTTTATTTTATTTTATTTTATTTTATTTTATTTTATTTTAATTTTATTTTAACCAGGTTCTTTTCAGTAATGCCCAGTGTCAGGACTGGAACACAAGGTATTTCATTTAAACATCAGAAAGAAATTCTTTACTGTGTGGGTGACTGAGCACTATCAAAATTTGTGGAGCCTCCCTCCTTGAAGATCTTCAAAAGCCACCTGGACATGGTCCTGGTGAAACCTGCTTTAGGTGTTCCTGCTTGAGCAAGGGGGTTGGACCAGAAGACCTGCAGAGATCCCTTCCAACTTCAAACTTTCTCTGATTCTGTGATTCTCTGTGTTATTTGATGGTTGGACTTGATGATCTTATGGGTCTTTTTAAACCTAAATGATTCTTTGTCTTAAATATTACAAGTGTACATGAAACTGGTATTCAGGTGATAGTTCTTTATGCAAAAATTTTCACTAGTTTTACATCAGCAGACAAATTATATAATATTGTGCGGAAACACTATTTCTGAGATACTACAAAGGACAATACAAATGTAATACAAATGAATGAAAGTGCCACAGAGAAAACTTATTAGTGATTAGTGTTCAAAGGCAATCACTAAATTAACAGAGAGAAAAGGACAGCAGATGAATCTTAGAAAAGAAAGAAAGATATCCCTTGTGTTTACTTTTCATATCAATATCATCAAACCCCAGAAAGAAAGATAAATGCAATAGCAATTTAGTCAATCTTGTTTTTAATGAACTATCTTCTGCCAAAATTTGTAGTGGAATTAATTGTTTCAAGCTGGGGTTTTAATTAAGATTTATTCTTATGCAACATGAAAAATAGGAAATTCACCTTATGAATGTTTTATGGGCATGTTTTATGGGCAAGAAATTCATGAATTCTAGATAGTAAGAAATGTAAAGGGCTGATTGCCCTACTGAGCACCAAATTTTATTCAATGTACCTGAAATAGATTTTGATTTAGTTAAGGTGAATGATGAATGGATTTTTCTTTGCCAAAGTCTAGGTCTGCCACAAAGATTTCCAATTTAACAGCTTCCCTCTACAGTCCTATGCTGGTCTTGCACAAGTCGTTACACAGCCTGCTGACTGTGATTCATATACATGTAACAGTGGCAATTAAAATTTTCACTGTCACTCCAGGGAATAGTATAATAGTATCTGAATTCACGGTGATATTCCCAATGTCAAAGAAATTCTCCTGTTAAAGGTGGTTTAAATTGTTTTCACTATCTGTCAAACATTGGCAAACCCCCAGTCAACTCAAAAGCCAATTCAATTAGATTCCTATGACTTACCATCTTCCAAAAATCATAATGTAGATAAAAACCCTATTCATCAGACAGATCAGTTGCAGCTGAGCTACCAAATATCTATGGACCATAAAATCATCTTTCTGAGCAGAACTACTGAGTAATAAGTGTATAAGTTGTTTTAAACAAAAATGGTGCCAAATAGCTTCTTGAAATGATAGATGAGTAAAAACTCCTAGGTCTCAGAAATCTCTAATAATTTTCCTCAGGGAAATATATATATACATACATACATATATACACACATATATATATACATTTGTAAGGAAATTATTCAATGAC
This sequence comes from Aythya ferina, assembly GCF_964211825.1. Classification (NCBI taxonomy): domain Eukaryota; kingdom Metazoa; phylum Chordata; class Aves; order Anseriformes; family Anatidae; genus Aythya; species Aythya ferina. The sequence continues at coordinate 132,047,410 of NC_140297.1, forward strand.
AAAGTAAAAGCTGTATTATTTCCTTTTTTTTTATTTTGGGAGGATTTTTATTATTATTTATATATATATATATATTTTTTTTTTTTTCATAGACCACCTACTTTTGAGCAATACAGTGATATATACATAGAAAAATTGCTTATGGCTTGTAAGTAATATGAGAACATGACAAGCATGTGCTCAGAACATCTGTGCCTAGCCAACTGTCTCATATATAGTTAGATATATGGACATATTTGACAAAGATATATTATGGATGGGAAAACGATTAGTTTGAGGGTTATTTTTCCTTCAAAGCTTGATCTCTGCAGTGCTGTTGAGGCTGACTCTTCAAATGGAGAAACAATCTAAAAGTTGTAAATATAATAAAACATGATGAGCCATGTAATGTGCCACTCATTTTTATTCCCCAAGGGAGATCATGCACAAAATACTCATGTCCATGCCTGATCTGTTGCTCATAATTTATATGATTGGATCTAATTTGTTCTACCATGTCTTGTAGTTTTTTATTGCACCTTTCTTCTGTTTCTTGCCCTAAACTTCCTGTCTTCCAAATGCTGATGGAATTAATAGCCAACTATTATTTGATAAAGTGATGTGGCTGATATTCATTACAATCATTAATTTCTTTACATTGGATATTAAAACTATGACCAGGCAAGAAAGTGAAGGTATAAATCCCTTAAAAAATGACTTAAATGACTAGAGAATAACAATTTTGAACTGGTTCACTATAACTTCCTGGAAATTATGGTTATGCAAATTCACAGTTTTTGGAAGGAAAAGGGACAAAAAAACAAAAACAAAACAAACAAACAAACAAACAAACAACAACAACAAAAAATTGCATTGCTAGGAAAGAAAAAGGCAAAGAGACCAAAAGAATGTTACTCACTTTATAAACTGTTTTTCCTAAGAATAAGACCAAACTTTGAATACACTTAAAATAGTCAGACTTGAAAAGTTTATACTTGTTAAGCCATGTGAAACATTTCAGTTTTTATGTGCAAGTAATGAAATGCAGCTCAGCATAAAATCAAAATGGAACTACACTGATAATAAAAGTCTTCGTGTATTAAAAAATATCAATTAGTTATAAATATTCACAAGAAGCTTATATTAATACAAGACATGGCAGACTAGATAAAAAACTCTCCGAGGAGAAAAATTACAATAAACTCAGTATAAATTATCAATAATTTCAGTCCAAAACAATGGCTAATATAGATCAGAGAATGGTGGACAAGTTGAAATGAAGTTCTATGCTCTAATACAAGAAATAAACAAGTTATACCTAACAATAGTTATAGTCTAGTACATGCACAGTGAAGTAAATCCTAGTAGCAATAGTAAAGGTCTTCTCATCTACCAAACCAATTAAGAATTCCAGAATCTATAGATTTGAATAAAATGATAGTGTGACAAATATTTTCTACCTTAGAATCCAAAATAGTTAGTTATCACTAACTAAAGCAGAAAATACCAATTTATTATTCTTACACATCATAGACTGAAGTATACAAATAGAGTAGTTTTAGAGAAGAAACATTTTGAAAAAAATATATATTTTTATTCAGGTTTGCAAATGATAAAAAATAAAGTAGAAATCAGTCAAAGCTGTTAAATGTTTATTCACTTATAAATCATTATTTTCACATATAGGATAATGAATATGCTTGAACAAGCTAGACATTAACAAAACCTGTGAGCAAGAAAGATATTTATATTTTCAAGAGTGACATGATTTAATTTTGCTATGATATTTAAACTGTGACAAAAGTGTTGTGCTTTCATTAAGAAAGCTTCTTATCATAGATTTTTATTAATATTACATATACAGATAAAAAATAACACATCTCTATAAAGTACATGTCTTCTTATATAGATAAAAATACCCATTTTAATAGTTTTATTTTTATGATCTAACAATGGTAAGTTAGTACATGGGAAATGACAATACCTCTTACCAGGGATCAGAATAAGAATAGTCATATTTGACATCATTTTCTGATCTGATATACCACGTTGTGGTTCTGATTGGGAAGAATGAGCCATTTTTGTGAAATATCTCTTCATCTCAGTCAATCATTCACATTGTCTGCCTGTATAATGTTTCATAATTTACAGACTGTATAAAGAAAAAGGTGCTTATTTCATTTCTTTAGGTGCATAATGGATGAGAACTAAAATGATTCAGGTGGATGGACACTAGAAAGATGTTATTCTGCTGTAATATATTACAGCTACCCTGCAAGTAATGGAACAGGAACAATGTGCCATTGTCCAAAGTTGGAATTTAAGCTTTAGGAAAATTAATCAAGTATATCAAGTGCTTCCTATAAAAGCAGACAAGAGGTAGTTATCTTCTATCGACCAACATAAATCAGACTGGAAGTAGAGCTTCATGCTGTTTGAATGATATTTTGATTCACAGCATCCGAACATACCTTGATTCTTAAAAGACACTACCTACGTAATCTGTCATTAAAAATATAAAACCCAACAACAAAAAACACTGAAATTTTCTGCAGCATCTAATTCATGATCTTCTTGGCTGCTGAAGAGAAAACTTCTTCAGAATGTATCTGAACTGTCTCTAATTTATCTTGCCTCTTGTAACTTTCTAGGATGAGATTGATGAAAATTATGAAAACCTTTGTCTGTATTCATAGAAACAGAATCATAGAGGTTGGAAGAAACCTTCAAGATCATCTGGTCCAACCAATGTCCCCCACTAAACCATGTCCCTAAGCACCAGGTCCAACCTTTTCCTTGAACACCCCCAGGAATGGTGAAGCCACCACTTCCCTGGGCAACCTGGGAATTTTGAATTTATTAAGTTTTGAATATTATTTTCTATTTTTTTATTGTTGCAAAGCTCAGTTTCATCCTTCAACTGAATTGCTCCATGTTAAAATAAAGCAAGCCAGTGAGAGAGAAGGCATGAAGACAGATTTGGATATGCTCACTCACACTAAATAGTGTATATTTTCAGCAGGCTCTGTGTTTTCACTGCAATTACTGGATTAAGATTTTACTACACAAGATTACTGCTGCCAAATTCTGCCCTGCAGACACAAAATGCAAAGCTTTTACTCAGAATATCTAAATTTTAAGAGAAGTAAAGCAGAACAGTGTCTTTTCTTTAAAAGTACTTCACACTTCTAATGTGCTTATGAGTTTCAGATCCCTTATCTATCAATCTGTCCACCAGAGAACCCTCTGTTTTGCTTGTCAGCTATGCTAGTTTTAACTATCAGTTTTCTTGCCTTACTAACACTTCCCCTTCTTTTCTTTTTCCCCCAATATGCTGTTCCATATATGTGTATTTGTGTTCAAATGAATTCCTCCTCAGAAGCTAGCGTCTCACAATTTGAACTTCCAGCTCTGTGCAGTGTTTACACTTCTGGCAGTAATGAGCCCAACTGCACTGTAAATAATGCATTAAAACTATTCATTTATGCTACATGGTTTTCATGACTTGCCTGTACAGTATCAATTCTGAACTAGATTTTACAGGTGCTCCTGTAATACAGGTAATAGTTTCTCTTAGACCTACGCAAAGGCAATAGGAACACAGGTCTCAGACAGGACACTTCATGAAAATAGGCTGAGCCCTAAAGTTTTATATGATTTATACTCTGGAACTGTTATATTTCCTCTCTTCATAAATGTTAACATAGAAACTCAGTTGTTAACATAGAAAGTCATTTTTCTGTCAGTTCAGGGCAAATTAAAGTGGAGTATAATCACGGAAGGCAAAAAGTCCAAGTGGCAGAAGGAACTAGGAGGGGTCAGAAAACTGAGCAATGCTCAACTGCATCAGAACTGATTAAAAGGATTTGGGGAGATAATAACAGAAAACTGAATAAAGAGAAATATTATGGTGATGATCTATTTTTGTACCTTAACATGTAAAGAAGCTGCATTGAATACATTAGCAAAATTATTTTTAAAATATATATTTATAATTTTTAGAATTAAGGAAAATCATAGTCTTTTTACATGATCTTAGTAAAGCACTATTTAGAGGGCCAAATTTGCATTTGAACTCAGTAATGAAGAGAGGACACTAACTAAAGAAAATCTAAAGACAAAAATTCTCAAAAGGCTACAGAATGTGTTCCACTGGGAAAGAGGGAGAATGACAATGAAGCGTTTTGTAGGTAAGCCAGGAAATATGTAATATGGTGTAAAAATAAAAAAAAAAAAAAAAAAACAAGCCAAAACAAAACAAAACATCAAAACAAAACAAAACATGTGAGGCAAGTAAAAAAGGGGGGGGGGGGGGGGGAAGGGATGAATTGGGTAAGTAGCCTAGAGGGAAAAGAAAATAAGAGTAGAGGCAGTAATTAGATACTAAAGAAAGTGAAGAATGATCTGAATCAGAAAAGAAAATTTAAAGGGAAAAAAAAAAAAAGGAAATTGTTGAGTCCCTACCTTTAGCTGAATCCAATGGTAATGTACTGAATATGAGGAGAGAATATACCTAAACAAAGATTTAGAAAAACTGACCAAATCGTAACAATGAGAGTTTCAATCAAGACAGTTTCCTTAATTGTTTACACATATTAGCAGGTATATTACCAGTTGTCCTTTCTTCTTTATTCCTTGTTATTTATACCATACCTGTCACGTCTTTTACTCATACTCATCATCCTGCTTTTTCTACAGAAATGTTAAAGGAGATGTTACTCCACTCCTGCTACTCCAGACAGCATAATTAAAACTGTTTCTCAGTTCTGGGGTATCTCTTCATCTCCATCTATTAATCACACATTTAGAGCATGTGTAGAACTGACAAATGCATGGACTTGTGCTTCAAATAAGACCTTCAGATAACATCCAGTACCTGGTATCTCTTTCCATTTCAAATTAACTTTTCAGATACCTTAACAATTTCCTTCCAAATTCAGTCATCCTCATCACTAAATAACCAATATATTTAACATGATATTTTTGGTGAATATCCATTAATCCTCTTGCTCCTAATACATTATCTGGAATTGTCAATTCTAGAGATAACTCACCACATCCTTTGTGAAAAATATAGCCTCTGGGAACAACTGGCACTAAGAAATATGACCCTGTCCTGTCCTATCTTTTTCTTTGGTTGGTTGTGTTTACCAATCCCTTTAAAAATCTTAATAGCCTTTTAAGCAGCCACCATTTGAGAAATTTGACTTAGTAAATGGAGCAGGGTCAACTGCAGGTCTGTCTTGTAGAATCCAAGGACAGATGGAAGCACTGGTTACCTGCACTTTGTAGAGCAGACCACTGCCCCTTTGCATTCAGCCACCAGCAGGCATAGCTTGTTTTCTTCCTTTGTCCATCACCCCTTCAGTTCAGCCCTTAAAGGGTAAGAATGTAAGTGTAGGTGTGTCATCTCTGATCCACATGAACACTGCTATGCATGCCCACACAGACATCATAGTATGCTCACAGGACTGTGAAAAAAAGCAACAAAACCAACAAACCAACCAACCAAGAAATAACTGAAGCATTTAACTTCCATATATGAAAGACTTAATTTCAGTGTCAAAAAATATTATATATTAGGGCACCATTCACACGGCTATAAAGGTAAAGATACTAATTAGGATTTCCTGTTGTGTAGTTGTGGTGTAATAACCTGAAGTAACTAGGAAAATAAAACTAACATTCAAATTTTTTAAGGAAAATGTACAGCATTGAAGAGGCTTTCAGGGTAGGGTATAGCTACATTACCTGAGCATTCCCTAGGCTCCCAACCTTAGATGCTATCGCGCTGGGGAAACTTGGTGTGCTAGCCCTAAGAAACAGTACAGAGCGTAGAGTGGAGTGGAGACATCACGCCTAGGCTCTGTAACCAGGTGGGGACTTGATTGTTCTTGTGCACACCAAGACCAATAAGCTGCACTTTTGCCACCCTGAGCCAAGGACCTGTCATGTTTTGACAAATGCTGTACCCTAGTGTACTTTTTGCTCATTATAATATCATTATAATATCAAAACACACCTCCATCCAAAAAGCTACCCACCTCCAAGGTGCGACCACCCCTCACTGAACATGCGCTCTGAATTTCTCTGAGCCTATTACTTTAAACGGAGACGGGAGAACTTTTCACCAATCATAACTAAGATATGCTTGACTAGAGTCACTCAAGCTCCAACTAAAAGATAGAAAATAGTATAAATTGGCCCAAGAGAGAGGGGATGTCAGGGAAGATACCACCATCAGGGGAGGTACCATCCCGAGGAAATACAACATCCTTAGGACCTCCTGACTCCTGGGATCAGTCGACAGGCTGAGCCTCTCTTCCCCCCCCCCCCCCCCACTGGGACACCTTTGGGTGAGATCTGAATACTTGCTTATATCCTTTTAACATGTTTATTTCTAGGCTGTGCACCTGTAACACCTGTAACACCTGTGTATTTCATGCATGCTAGCTTGCTTTTGCAGACAGTCACTATCACCGGCAATCCAAAAGAACCTGATTATCTGTTGCTGTAATAAACCATACTTGATTGCACTGTGATAGCTCTCATTAAGTGCAACTAGGGTAAGGGTGGTTACCCATGATAGTTCAGTGTTCTGAATCCAACCAGACCCCCAGACGGTTAATGCGTTGTTGGTGAATGTCTGACTGGACCCCCAGATGGTTAACGCATTGTTGGTGAATGTCCGACTGGTTCAGTACCCTGAATCCGACCGGGCCAGTAACAGTTAATCAGCTACACCCCTTAACGCGACAGTAATCAATGGTGAAATCAAATCTTGAATGAACATAAGCTCCTATTTCTATCGGAAAACCATAACAAAAGACAGTGCTTGACATCAACCGAAATCTTTTTTTTTTTTTTTTTTTTTTTAAAGGTGGTTCCCTCTTAACATGATTTTGTGTGTTCATCACCCCTCTAAAATCTGAAAAGCAGAGATGATCTGAAATAATTAGCCACGTTCATGTAAGATATTACAGAATTTCAAATCAATCACAAACAAGAAAACTGACTTCTGGTTACTTCATGAATGAAAGGGAAGAGCATTGGGACAGGCTTTAAAAAGGTGATGTGGAATCTGTCTTTCCATGCACATGTACTATAGATAGAATTATTTCTATTTACAACATGTGTGGTAGGCTAACTTTGGCTAGCTGCCAAGTGCCCCCCCAAGCCACTCTCTCACTCCCCTTCCTCAGCAGGACAAGGGGACAAAATACAGTGAAAAAAGATTGTGGATTAAGATAAGGACAGGGAGATCACTCACCGATTGCTATCATGGGCAAAATAGTCTCAGCTCGGGGAAGACTAATTTGACTTTATTGTCAATGGAAAATACAGTAGGATAGTGAGAAATAAAAACAAAATTGAAAACATCTGCCCCCAATACTCCTCTTATACCTGGGCTCAACTTTGGTCTTGATTCTTCTATCTCTTTGCTCCACAGGCAGCACAGGGGAATGGGAAATGAGGTTACAGTCAATATATAATCCTTTGTCACTGCTGCTTCTTCCTGACTCTCTTCCCCTGCTACAGCATATATGTAGAGTGCCTCCCACAGGATACAGTCCTTCAGGAACTGATCCAACATAGGCTTCTCACAGACTGCAGTTCGTCAAGGACTGCTCCAGTGTGGCTCCATAACAGGGAACAGTGCTTTGGGAATGAACTGCTCCAGCCTGGGCCCCCCACAGAACACACTTTCTGCCAGACCTCCTGGAGCGTCCTCTTGTGTGGACTCTTCATGGGCTGCAGCTTCCTTTAGGTCATATCCACCTGCTTTGGTCTTCACGGGCTGCAGTGTGGATCTCAGGTCCAATATGTTTCTCCATAGCCAACCTGATCCACCACAGTTGTCTCCATGGGACTCAGCGAAATTTCTGCTCCAGCATCTGGAGCACTTCCTCTCCTTTCTTGTTCACTGACCTGGTGTCTGCAGGGTTTTTTCTCTCATATTTTCTCACTCTTCTCTTTCGGTTGCTGTTGCACAATGTTTCATTGCACCAAGAGTTCTGTGTCCAGTTCTGTTCCCCTCCTCTCTTCTCCCCCAAGTACAAGAGAGACATGGACATACTGGAAAGAGTCCAGTGGAGAGCTACTAAGAAGATGAAAAGATGGAACATCTCTCCTATGATGAGAGGCTGAGAGAGCTGGGACTGCTCAGTCTGGAGACAAGGAGGCTCATGGGAAGCCTTATCCTTGTGTATAAATACCTAAAGGGATGGTGCTAAGAGGACAGAGACATGTTATTTCCAGTGGTGCCCAGTGCCAGGACAAGGGGCAATGAGCACAAACTAGAACACAAGAGGTTCTCTCTGAATATCAGGAAGTACTTTACTATGACAGAGCACACTGGTGGAGCACTGGAACAGTCTATCCAAAGAGGTTGTGGAATCTCACTCTTTGGAAAACTTCAGAAACTGCCTGGACGTAGTTCTGGGCATCCTACTGTAGGTGTCCATGCTTGAGAAGGGGGGTTGGACCAGTTGACCTTCAGATGCCCCTTCCAACCTTAACTCTTCTATGATTCTGTGGTGTGTTTTTTTGTTGTTGTTGTTGTTGTTGTTGTTTTTTGTTTGTTTGTTTGTTTTGTTTTTGTTTTTGTTTTGTTTTGTTTTTTGTTTGTTTTTTAATTTTATTATTATTATTATTATTATTATTATTATTATTATTTTACCTTTTCTTAAATATGCTATTTCAAAGGCATCAGCAATGTTGCTGATGGACTCAGTCTTGGTCAGAGGAGGTGGTCTTTTGGAACTGGCTGGAACTGACACTGTCCAACACAGGGACAGCTCCTGCTCTCTTCTCACAAAGGCCATCTTTACAGCCTCCCTGCTACCAAAACCTTGTCACATAAACCTAATATGGTGCATTATTAGATGACCAACATTTCATTTTTAAGTGACTTGACACCTTATTTAATTTATTTACAGGAGGCAGATGGTTAAATATTTTACTTATAGATGTGTACTGTGTTAAGGCTTTATAATTTGTTTTTATATTTTCAATAAATTGCAGTTAAATAAGATTTGATTTGTTCTTATAAGATTTTTCAATCTTTTTTCCTCTCTCTTTCTCTTTCTCTTTCTCTTTCTCTTTCTCTTTCTCTTTCTCTTTCTCTTTCTCTTTCTCTTTCTCTTTCTCTTTCTCTTTCTCTTTCTCTTTCTCTTTCTCTTTCTCTTTCTCTTTCTCTTTCTCTTTCTCTTTCTCTTTCTCTTTCTCTTTCTCTTTCTCTTTCTCTTTCTCTTTCTCTTTCTCTTTCTCTTTCTCTTTCTCTTTCTCTTTCTCTTTCTCTTTCTCTTTCTCTTTCTCTTTCTCTTTCTCTTTCTCTTTCTCTTTCTCTTTCTCTTTCTCTTTCTCTTTCTCTTTCTCTTTCTCTCTTCTCTTTCTCTTTCTCTTTCTCTTTCTCTTTCTCTTTCTCTTTCTCTTTCTCTTTCTCTTTCTCTTTCTCTTTCTCTTTCTCTTTCTCTTTCTCTTTCTCTTTCTCTTCTCTCTTTCTCTTTCTCTTTCTCCTTCTCTTTCTCTTTCTCTTTCTCTTTCCCTTCTTTCCCTTTCCCTTCTTTTTTTTTTTTTTTTTTTTTTATTTTTTGTCCAGAATGTCCAGTTATTATCAGCTCAGTATTCATACCAAAAATGTTGTTCAAAGAATGGAATCACAGAATCACAGAATGGCTGAGTTTGGAAGAGACCTCTGAAGATCATCTAGTCCAACCCCCTTGCCAAGCAGGATCACCTAGATCACCGGGATGGCAACCAGGCGGGTATTGAATACCTCCAGAGAAGGAGATTCCACAACCTCTCTGGGCAACCTCTTCCAGTGCTCTGTCACCCTCACAGTAAAGAAGTGCCCTCTCATATTCAGCCTGAATTTCCTGTGTTTCAGTTTGTACCTCTTGTCCTCTCACCAGGCACAACTGAAAAGAGACCAGCTCCATCCTCTTGATATCCTCCCCTCACATATTTATACACATTAATTAAGTCTCCCCTCAATCTTCTCTTTTCCAAGCTAAACAGGCTCTCTCTGCCTATCCTTGCATGACAGGTGCTCCAATATTCTAATCATCTTAATAGCCCTCCTCTTGACTTGCTCCATTATCTCCATATCCCTCTTTTACTGGGGAGCCCAGAACTGGACTACAGGTGTGACCTCCCCAGGCCTGAGTAGAGGGGGATGATCACCTCTCTTAACCTGCTGGCAGCACTCTTCCAAATGTAGCCCAGGACACCACTGGCTTTCTTGGCCACAAGGACACATTGCTGACTCCCATGTCTCTGCAGAGCTGTTCTTTACTTTTCTAGAAAATCTCAAAGAAAAGCATATGTTACTAAGAACAAGATTTGGTTGTCTGGAAACTAATAACTTTGATAAAAATAACTATCAAGCCCATGTCATACAATCACTACTTCAAATCAAACATCTTTCTGTTGAGATGTTGAGATCTCTCCTCTAGATCCATCTTCTGCAGGTAGAGACTGATGAACACTCCACAAATTCCATTTTTGGTAATGACATTTTTTTTTCTCACTATTTATCAGAACCCCTTGTAATATTATTGTTATTATAATATTTGTTTATTTATTTAGTTATTTATTTATTTTTAACTGATTAAGATGAATAAATATTTGCTCTCAGAATTCCAACTTGGTATTACAGAACAGAATCATTTTTCAAACACCAATGGCTGAATTAACTCCCAGTGCTTCAGTGTTCCTATCCATAAGAAATTGTGTAATTCTACTTGGCAGCAGATAGTATTTCTTCAATAGATAATGCTTTTATTTTATTTTATTTTATTTTATTTTATTTTATTTTATTTTATTTTATTTTATTTTATTTTATTTTATTTTTTATTTTTTTTCAATAATGGTTGAAGGTTCTACCATTAGCACCAGTCTGTTATTTTCAAAAGCTTTCTTTTTCTTTTAGATAATGTTTTGGTTTGTTTTCCTGTTCTATGTCTTTACTTAAATAGCTCGCCTCCTCCATGAAGGGAGAGGTTACTTTCTGTAGCTGTTGATTTTTTCTGTTGTATTGTTTGTTTGTTTGTTTGTTTTTCCCACAGTGATCTGTACAAAGGCATTTCTTTTGCTTTTTGCTCTCTCTCTTTTTTTTTTTGCTTTTTTTTTTTTTTTTGCTTTTCTTTGGCGTATGCTGACTTGATGTTCTCATTATTTTTTTCTCAAGCACTGTCATTTCTTCTCTGCTTAAAGTGTCCATAACTTTGCTCAGATGGATTTTTGTTTTTATTAACTTTTCAAATACAATTTAAGTAAGTTCAAAAGTAGTTCTTCAAGTTGTCTGAATATCTGCCTGACATAGATATGTTCTATAGACAGTAAAGTGGCTTAGATCTCCTGTGGCCTCCGAATAAACTTCTATAAATCTGACCTTTGTTCTGGCCTTGAGTGCTTGAAAAGTATTTACCTTAAGGCAGAAATATGGCCCTGTGCCTAGTGTGTGACCTTTCATCTATAGCCAGTGAAAGACTGGGAAAAGTATTCTTCAAAGAAAAGACAGATTGTTCAGTTAATTTTTTTTTTTTTTTTTTTTTTTTTTTTTCCCTTTATGTGCTTAGGCAACAGCAGAAAGGAGCCCTCTCATTCAAGACAGATTGAGACCAGAGAATTGATCCATAGATTTCTCATGGGGACTGCAAAGAATTTCGAACAGCTATTGGGTAGGACTGTTATGAGTGTTTATGTCTCATGGCAAACACTTCAACTAGTGTACAAAGCACATCAAGTAGATTTTAGAAAGTCAACGAGATTTAGGGTATAGGGAATCTCCTTTAAAACTCTGCTCTTAGACTGGCATAGGACACTTTGACACATCATATCCGTAAAGATGAAGGTGTTACTACAGAAACACAGTAGAAACTGAAGTCTCATTTATCCTCATTTTTAATTTTTTTTTTTTTTGGTGAAGGTATTGGAATATTTATATATATTTTCCCCTTGATTTAACAGTCAATATTTCATTGAAATAAATAAAAATAAAAATTGAGAGATTATTTGTTGCGGAAAAGGTGTTAAAACTGTTCAGGTGTTGTTTTTTGATTCACTGCCTGTGTGTGTTCTTGTGAAGTTACCTTATCACAGAAATGGTAATACTGTTGATATTTAATTTAATGGTATGGACATAGCAGTGTTTCACAGCACTAATGAATCTGGCATGCTTGAAACTACATGGTAGCAAGTATTGTAACACGTCTTCCACAGCCATCTTACACAACCTGACACATTTTATGAGTTGTATGGCATGTGGCAGACTCTTTGCTAAGTGCAGATACAGAGTCATCCTTTGGAGTTTTTAGAAGCTTTAGAGTTTGAGGGGAACTTTGATGTATAACTGTCCCTATCAAACATCCATCAATCAAAGTGATGTATTATCTCTAAATGACCTTTCTACAGTTTTCAGATGCACACACATTGTTAACATTTGAAAACAGCAAGACTTTTTTGACTCTTTTGTTGTTGTTGTTGTTGTTTGTTTGTTTTTGTTTTTCTTCAGCCCTTTATAATTGTGTTAATGAATAGCCTAGGACAAGCAATAGACTGCAGTTAGTGCAGAAAGCCATTTGGGGTGTGAACTCATGAACTACAGTTATTAGCAGAGCTGACAGTTCTTGTTAGTCCCTAAAGGATTTAAAACCTTTAGTCCACAGAATGTAAGTCTGTGAAAGTTTTAAGTAAACTTGAAAATTATGCCTCTTGGTAATAGTTTCAGTATGTTGAGATTTCACTGAAATGAGAACTGCCTTGTTCAGACACATTCTCAAGAAAGGGTTTTGATGGTTTTGCATGCCTTCTAGTCCAAAAACTGATACTGAAATAAATTTTCTTGTTCCATAAACAGGGCTTTTAGTGTGAACGGGGTTTCTGACCATATCACAGATTCTACAATTAAAATAATTTTGCCTAAGTTTTTCTTTTCTGAAAACAAACAAACAAAAAAATACTTCATAAAGAAAGTAGGGACTACTAGATGTGTTAAAATAATATTATATTCACATCAGAAAATAAACTTTTTTTTTTTTTTTCAGTTGATGTACACCTAGTAAAAAATACATGTAATGAAGAAATAAGTATAAATGGAGTAAAGAAAAGTTAAGATGTGCTTAAAGAAATTGAGAATGCTTTTGCTCAATTAATTGATGTAGGAAGCATGTCTCTGATCCAGAAGGGAAGGCTGAAGAGTAAACTTAAGAATAGTAAACAATGTGATGAGAGAAATATATGTAGTAAATATACAAAAATACATCAGAGCTCAGGTAAATAATATTATTTTTTCCAATTACAATATTGCAGTAGACTTTAATAAATAAGCAATATCTTTAAAATATTGAGAAAACAACAACAACAACAACAACAAACAATAGCCTACAGGGTACTGTAAAATAAATATAAAAAATATAATATAATATAATATAATATAATATAATATAATATAATATAATATAATATATATAAAGATATTAAAAAATAAAAAATGAAAAAATGATTTTTTTTTTTCATTAATTTTGGGATTCAAAAAGTAATGCAATAGAAGACCTGGAAGCAATGTTGGAATCATAGAATCATAAAATCATAGAATGGTTTGGGTTGGAAGAAGCCTTAAAGATCAGCTGGTTCCATTTCCTCTACTATGGGCAGGAACACCTTCCACTAGATCAGGTTGCCTAAAGATGTACCTTTAATGAAACAGAAAGAATATAAAGGAAAACAAAGAAAATAAATCATATAATAAAATATAAATAAAATATAAAGGAAAAACTGCATCAGAGAGTCGTTAATAAATTGCAATTAATTCAAATTAGTGAAAACTACTATGTCAGATTGTTCGTTTTGTTTTGTTTTGTTTTGTTTTGTTTTGTTTTTTGCCACTGCTGATGCGTGTTAATGGATTAAACGAGTGGTGTAAATACATCCCATTTCAAAAGCTCATGGCTCTCATTTAGAGCCCATCCTGATGAAGACAGAATTACAATAAAAGTTTTATGTATATTTTTCAGACAATTCCTGGTCAGGGAAACATGGCAACTGCCTCATATTTCAGGAATAGATTGAGTTATAGGAATAAGATCTTTCTTAGCAGCTAACAATATATATTAAAAAAAAAAAAAAAAAAAAGTGCAAAATTTCAGCCTTGTCAAACATATGCGGGACTCCAGGACTCCTTAGTTTATGGAGAATACTTACTCCATATCCTTATTCCCCTTCACATTACAAAGCCAAAGCCTGATTCCCTTAAATAAATAAATAAATAAATAATCTTACATGGAATTATATTTTTTGAATAAAAGGGACCAGCAATTTATTTTATCATTTATAATATTTTAAGTCCAATTTTTAGACTGGATTAATTTAATTGCCTGGTAAAATTCAAATGTTTTACTACCTAGAATTTCAGAGGTTCTGAATTTCTGTCACTGGTAGCTCTCGTCTTACAGTTATCGGCAGGCATTCCACTTTCTATCAGGCCTGGATAAATATGCTGAAAGATGATAAAATTAGTTGAAGCATTTTGTGAGGGCTGCGATTGTGTTGTGAGGTTACCCGAGCAAAACCAAGAACTGATGGGAATGACTGCCTCTACTTGAAAGTCATACTTAGAGTTAAAGTGAAAATAAGAATGTATACTTGAAAAAAATCATGATATCTCACTTCAACTGTACGGGGTATCTTGGGTCAAAAATGTTATATAGGTATCTGCTTGTCACAGGAATGCTCAAAAGTTAGAAGATATAAAAGTGTAACTGTGAGGTTAAAGGAGGAAAATGTGTTTATACTACAGTGAATAAAGTGGTGGGGTGTAAAATTTATGTTTGCAGATTTTTATATGAAGTAGGCAAAGCATTATGTCTGTATAGGCTGATCTGGTCCATACACAGAGTTTATGAACAAAACAAATGACAGGTAGATTGTGAGTATGCTCTGTCAAAAAAGTTAATATATTTTGGACTAAACCTTCACAATGTACTACTTTTTTTTTTTTTTTTTTTTTTTTTTTTTTTTTGTGAACGTGACAGTAGTAAAGGAAAGAAAATATTACCATCATACTTTCTTTGAAAGGAACGTATTTATTCTTTTGGGGATATTTCAACACTACAGTTTTGTTTTACATTTTTATTTTATTTTATTTTATTTTATTTTATTTTATTTTATTTTATTTTATTTTATTTTATTTTATTATTTTATTTTATTTTATTTTATTTTATTTTATTTATTTTATTTATTTATTTTATTTCATTTTTATTTAAAAAAATATTTTATTTTAATTTTCATTTTTATTGAATAATTTCTAACAGTCAATGTTAATTTCATCAGACCTTTTTGGGCAGTGGCAAAGGAGTTTTACAGAACAAAATAGAATATCCTGGGTTGGAAGGGACAAAAAAGGATCATTGAGTTCAGCTCCTGACTCTATACAAGGCAACTTAAAAATCAAACCATATGTCTGAGAACATTGTCCAAACACTTCCTGAACTCCCACATGCTTGATGTTGTGACCACTTCCCTGGGGCGCCCGTTCCAGTGCCTGACCACCCTCTGGGTGAAGAACCTTTTCCTAACATCCATCCTGTCCCAGCTCCATGCTGTTCCCTTGGGTCCTATCACTGTCCCTAGAGAGCAGAGCTCAGAGCCTGCCCCTTCCCTCCCCTTGTGAGGAAGCTGCAGGCTGCTATGAGGTCTCCCCCTAGTCTTCTCTGCTCTGGGCTGAATGAACCAAGGGACCTCAGTCACTCCTCATGTGTCTTTCCCTCTTCCTATGTCTTACCCCTCACCATCTTTGTAGGTCTCCTTTGGATACACTCTCACAGTTTTATGTCCTTATGGCCATTTTGACTGACAGGGCACACTGTTGATTCATATTCAACTTGCCATCAATCAGAACTCTGACATCTTTTTCCATGGGTGTGCTCTCCGGCTTCTCATCCCTCAGTCTGTACAATCCAGGATTGCCCCATCCCAGGTGCATAATCTGGCATTTACTGTTCTTGCTTCTTGACTTTCATATGGTTAATGATTGCCCAGCCCTTTCATTTGTCATGATATCTCTGCAAGGCCTCTCTACCCTTAAGGGAGCTAATAGATCCTCCTGATCTAATATCATCTGCAAACTTAGTGCACATTCAGGTCCTCAATTCAGATCATTTATAAAAATACAGAACAGAACTGGCCCTAAAATTAGCCCTGCAGAACCCTGCTAGTGACTGACCACCAGCCTGGTGTAACCCCATTCATTGTTACCCTTTGAGCCTGACCTATCAGTCAATTGTTTACCCATTTATGTACTCACTTAGCTATACGTTGGATGTTTTATCCAGAAGGGTGCTGTGACACACAATACTGATTTTTTTTTGTAAAATTCATAAAATTAAAAATAAATCACATCTACTTGCTTTCTTTGGTCATCTAGATGTAAAGTAATGTAATGTGCTAGTATTACTATTTCTTCTGTGGACTTTGTCACGGTCACTTTTATAACCATTTCAGAATGGTTAGAATTTATAGTAATCTGGCTAGTGAGAGAAGTCATGATCATCAGCTATGTCCTAGTCTTAAGTGTTTTATAATATAGACATCTGTGTAAACATAAACATGTGAGGGGAGACAAGTTGTTAATTTCTTTCACCACTCATACCTCTTTTCAATATTTCTAGGTCAGTGGTTAAGGTATTCAAAAATGTTAACATACATTACTGCAGAAGACTATTTTTCCTTTTTGTATATTATTTTCTGACATTTATCCAAAGTACAGATACCATTTTCATGATAGCTATTTGCCCAGAGAGACAGTGGGTAACTTTAAAAATGTTTTGGACAGGGTCCTGGGAAGTGTTTTCTAGATACATCTGCTTGACTAGGGTGGCTGGACCAGATGATCTGAAGAGGTCTCTTCCAAACTCAACCATTAAGTTATTCTTTGACTCTGTCAACTGTCTGTTTTTTCCTTCTCACTAATCTTAGGCATATTAGTAAACTTTTTTTCCTGAGTGCGAGAAACTCTGATTCACTCAGACATGGAAGGATATAGGTTGTGAGTGTTATGTCAAGGTCTTGGACTACATGATGAAATGTCAAAACACACCAAATTAAAAGGCAAAACAACACAGCTTTGTGTGGGTCTTGTGGAGCTGGGTTACTAGGAAGTAATCAGAGATAGTACAGCTTTTGGGTGGAAGACACTATGAAAGGCAAAGTTTGGTCTTCAGTGCACTACCTTTAGAAAAGACTGTCAACTTCAAGGAGAGTTATTGTGCATGGTCAAGACTATCATTGTTCAAACATCCTTGTAGCCTGTACATCATTTTTTTTCCATAAGGAACACTAAATTAAAGAGCATGCTTAGCAAGTAAGAGCAAAGTCAACCTACCAAGAGAAAAGGGCACTCAGAAAAAATCAGTAAAGGTTTTGCTGTATTGTATTAGACCATCAGCAAAGATTAAAAGAAACTAAAGATGATCATGAAAATAATGGATATTTATCATGTCGTGGATCATTGTCCCAAAGGAATGACAGAGTCTTAACCTCTTGGGAAACCTTAAGTCAGAGAGAACAAAACATTTGAAAATCTATTAGCTGAAGCTTAGTTCAAGCATCTGTCAGATGAATGAAATGAAAGAGTCGACAACATTGAATCTTTTATCTCATTTGCTTCAAATAATTTTAGTAGAGGAGGCAGAATAGAGGAGGCAAATGTGTTGGCATGAGGAAGTAGGAAGAAGAGATGCAGGAGAGGAAAATTCAAGATAAAGCAGTTTAAATCCAAATATATAGAAAAAAATATAGATAACTCGGAAACAGAAAGATTTCTGTAATCCTTTTACATATGACATAGAAAATGAGAAAGAAAAAAAAAAAAGGAGTAGGAAATAAAATTATGTATAAGAGAAATGCAAATTAACAAAGAATTGGCGGAAGGAAAGGAAGGAAGGAAGGAAGGAAGGAAGGAAGGAAGGAAGGAAGGAAGGAAGGAAGGAAGGAAGGAAGGAAGGAAGGAAGGAAGGAAGGAAGGAAGGAAGGAAGGAAGGAAGGAAGGAACAATATAAGAAAACAGCTATAACAAAAACATGAGAGATGGAGTTAGCAAAAAATAGTCAGCTATTAAAAACAAACCACTTGGACAAACACAAAGGTAAAATGGAATTTTTGTATTTTATTTTCAGTGACCACAGCAAAGATATTATTTTAATGACACAGCAACATAAATTCAGAAGCACTGTTGTTTAATCTGGTAGGCAGATAAGCATCACACAGCTATTTGTTCACTCCTCCCCAGTGGGATGGGAACTGCAATAGGAAAAAAGGTAAAACATACGGGTTGAGTTGTCTTAGTAGGACAGAAAAAGAAGGGATAGTGATGGTGATGATGATAACAACCATAACAACAACAATAATAAAATATACAAAGTAAATGATGCAGAACACAATTGCTAACCACCCACCAACAAATGCCCAGCCAGTCTCTGCACAGCAGCAGCCCCACCTGGCCAGCTCCCTCCCACTTTTATTGTTCAGCATGATGTCATATGATATGGAATGTTTGGCCACTTTGGTTCAGCTCTCCTGGCTGTGTCCCCTCCCAGCTTCCTATGCACCTTTCATTGGCACAGCAGTGTGAGAAGCTGAAAAATCTTTGACTTAGAATAAGCACTGCTCTACAACAGCTAAAATATCAGTGAGTAATCAACATCCTAATCCTAAATCCAAAATGCAGCACCATATCAGCTACTACAAAGCAAATTAACTCTATCCCAGCCCTCAGCATAACAAGAATTGATGTGTGAAGTGATCCTCTGATGCCTATATGCTGAGCCAGTCTCATAAGACAATTGATTATATCCTAATTTAGTTTATCTAACTGGTAAACTGAAAAGTGTTTTCACTTCCACCAAATTAAAAGTTTATTTCTAGTGTTCATATTTAGCAGGTTTAGGAGAACTTCAATAGATTCCTTTACTAATAACTGTGGCTCTGATAATTAACCCCTATTTCACTCTCTCCTATTTATTTTTCACAGAATTTTATTATTGCCAGGATTATTTTTGAATAATGAAGTCTTTATAGTTAATATTTAGATATTCACATATTTACTTTCAGGTTGGTATAAATTACAAGACTTAGAGCTACCTTTAGCAGTTGAATGTTTTACCCTGTTCTTTTCTCCCCCACTGGGAAGGGAGAGACATGAATTTTCCAAATCCCGTAGAATAGTACTATTCTGAATAAACCATACAATAAGGTATTCAGGAAAAAATAGTAAATGTTTTCTATTATATTGGTGCTTTAGTGAACACTGGAATAGCAAGGCAAATGTACAGGAAGGCCTTATAAACTTAAATCTAAAATACAACAAATTGGCTAGTCACAGATATACAATTCAAAGTGAACCTATCTGTCAGCAAACATCAAGATGGATAATTTAACATATTTGATGACAGCATGATAATGACAAATATCCATTTGAGGAACCTAAATGTATACTTGCCCAGATTTCAGTCAGAGGCACTGTGTAGCAGTTTGGAAGGTGGGATTTATCTGGAGTGCCTGTGAGAACTGTGGTTAAGCCTAGAAAAAAATTATAAATAGTTTCTGATTCCCAGGGTGCAGTAAATACCTGATTTTTCAGGGACAGCTTATTTATGTTTTTGTTTGTTTGTTTTTGTTGTGTTGTTTTAACTTTCAGGTTGACAAATTAGTTACAGGTCTTAAACACATTTTGGCCATGTAAGATACTAGCCAAATACATTGTGAACCTTTGCTCAGGTCATTACTGTTTTCATACTGTGCACTTTGTAAATATATATATATTTTTTTTTTCCATTCTTGTGGCTCCATTGATAAATATCATGAGGTTTAGTCTTGTGGTGGGTACCTAAGCTCTACCATGCTGTTCTCTCATGTCCCTGTCTCAAAAGAACAGGTGGAGGAAATGTAATGAAACAAGGCTAGTGAGTTAAGGAAATCGCTCAACAAGATCACTCAACAATTACTGTCATGAGAAAAACAGACTCAATGTAAGGGATATTAATAAAATGTATTGCCTATTGCTAACAGACTAGAGCAGTGAGAACTAAAAGTAGACTAATAACACCTTCCTACCATCTACCCTGGGATCTACGCCTGCCATTCACCCCTACGCCTCTCAGGGGACCTTCGTGCAGAGGTGCAGGGGAACAGGGGATAGGGGTTTTGGTCAGCCCATAACCTTTCATTTCTGCTGTTCCTTACTCTCCTTAAACCAAATGTAAAGTTGAGATCTCACTTAGAAATGACAGCAGAACCTGAGGAGCTAGAACTTGTAACTAAGAACCTGATTCTCGTTTTTCTCCTGTCTGTTCCACAGTGGGTAGGTGTTGGCTTCATCCTACCACTACATGTGGAGCAGCTGCCTGAGAAGAAGAATTTTTCAAGAGAAAAAAATTTGTCCAGCAGATATCAGGATATTACAAAAGTCTATCCTCAAATGTGAGAATTCATTATTTCTGGTGAACAGTTTGAGGAAGCTGGGTAATGATTAGATAGTGCTTGTCAAACCTAGGATTTCTGTTGGATTCATATAGAATCATACAGAGTCATCTAGGTTGGAAAATATCCTGAAGATCATCAAGATATGCGTGCTCCTTTCTCATGATTTTCTGCAGGTTGGTGTTACATTAATCTTTAGGAAATGAAATAGCTGAATAAATGGAGTTTGTCTATATAGTCCAACATTCAGTAGGTTTGGACTTATCAGTCTTGCATTACAGTTTTTAGTAGATTTCTGAAAGCAATAGATTTCATCGAAATGTAGAGATTTCAAGAAATCTGCTATTCTTCTACAAGCCAGATCGAATGTATCTAAATAATCTCTGACAGATATTTATTAAAATATATTACTTGAATCCAAGAGCAGAGGTATCATAACCTACCTAAGTACCTAGAACTTCCTTCTTGTACCTAACTAAAAGCTGAAAATGGCAAAGAAGGCTATATACTGCTTCAGTTTAGAGTAGGAAAGATATGTTCTTCACACACACACAGCCTTATATTTTTTTCCCCACTTCTTTCTATCAGAATTTAAAAACAAAGTGTAAGTGAAAAAGGAAAAGAAAGGGAAAAAATGTCAAAACAAAATATGTCATGGTATGATATGAGTGTGATGGAAGTACTATGGTTCCAGAGAAAAATCAACAGTAATTTATGCCTTACATATTAAGTAAACAGAAAACACTTCCAAACTGCAGTAGTTGTGAATGTCAGGAAAGCCTATGAAGACTATTAGGAAAACATTTTAGATTTACTCAGCAATGCCATGAGGTTTATTATATGCCAGTTAAGAATACAAGTTATCTTATTTCAATAATTTTTTTTTTGAAAATCATTTAAATTTTATCATATTGAAAATCCTGTAATAATTGTATAGCAAAGAACATGTTGCTTTGTTAAAAATAGAATACCATCTTATCAGCAGATTAGAAAATGTTTGACATTAAAGTAATCCACAAAATTCAGTCTTTCTTTACTTTTTCTGGAATTTAAAATTCTTATTAAAAAAAATGCATTTTTTTCCTGCATGTCTATGTGAATGCAAAATATAACTTTTCAATAAGCCCAGGCTGTTCACAATATAAAGAACTATTTTCTCTTTTGATTAGACCTTTGCTCCTATTGGCAAATATTGGACCACATCTATAATGCAGTATTTATTTATTTTTTTAATAAAAAAGAAGAAGCTATCTCTGTATTTTGTCTTTATTATCACCTAAAGAAATTACAATAATGTTATTCAGAGAAAGTCAGTCTTTTTTTTTTGAGTTCTAAGGCTTCACCTTCATTGTTCCAACTGATTATAGGCTTTAAGAAGAGCTGTAACTTTTAAGTAATTAGGACCAAGCCCCTTGAAAACTTTGTCAATTAATTTTTGAGGTGTACTTACTGAAGAGTTTTGAGCTGAAATTCAGTGAGGAATCTCAACAATTTATTTATAGAAATCTGACTCATTCAGAACAAAATAGAGGAATAAATAGATTATAAATCAACTGTGTTGGGTTTTCTCATGGGATTTGCATGCAGGCAGATTCACTCATTCACATTCACTTACTGGTGATACTACAACTGACAGAATAATAATGATGATGCAATTTGGTCCACAAAATAAGTCTAAATTCCTTTCCCTATCTGTATACTTTCCTTCATACGCAGGACTCGTAGAGGAAATAATGCTTTATAGTACTTTAAACAACACTTTTATGCACTGTAATTATTGTTTTGGACATTTTGCAGTCTTAAAATGTCAAGTAAGTTAAAAAGAAAAGATGCTTGCAGATAATTTATTCAGTTTCCCCTTTTTAAAGTCATAACAGCTCAAATCTTAAGAGGAAATGTCAAACATGACAGGTAGTATGTAAAAAATAAGATAAAATTGTTGATAAAACCTTAGTAAATGTCATTAGCTTAATCCAGGTTCCAATTTCAAAATAAATATTCATTGAGGTGTTAGGCTGAATTAAAATAATTTTGAGATCAGTATTTTTAGAAGCTCACTTTGTTCAAGTGAGAATGAAACTACTAACATGTATCTCTCTATTCTCCACTTTTTGAATTCTTATGGACTCTTGCAGGAAGAATTTCAGGGCTGCTAATGTCCTCTGTGTAAGGCTGCACCTTGAGTACTGTGTTCAGTTTTGGGCCCATCACTAGGGGCACATCAAGGACCTCCAGCATGTCCAGAGAAGGGCTACAAAGCTGGTGAAGGGCCTGGAACACAAGTCCTGTGAGGAGCAACTGAGGGAACTAGGGTTATTTAGTCTGGATAAGAGAAGGTTCAAGGGAGACCTTATTGATCTCTACAACTACCTGAAAGAAAGTTCTGGGGAGCAGGAGATAAGTCTCTTTTTACAGATAACTAGTGACAGGAGTAGAGGGAATGACCTCAAGTTGCACCGGGTGAGGTTTAGATTGGAAATTAGGAGACATTTCTTCTCAGAAAGAGGAATCAGAAAGAGGAATGGGTTGCCCAGGGAAGTGGTGAAGTTATCATTCCTGAGGGTGTATAAGAAAAGTTTGGATGTGGTGCATAGGGACATGTTTTAGTGGGTGATATTGGTGATAGGGGAATAGTTGGACTGGATCATGTTGGAGGTATTTTCCAACCTTAATGATTCTATGATTCTATGATTCTAAGTCACAGGATTTTATCCATCCCATTTATAGGTCCCTTCACATCCTAGACTTTGGGAAAGGCAGGGTACATGCCATATTTGACCTGCCTACTGATCATATAACTCTCTAGATGTCATTGACAGTTATTGACTAAATTAAAATGGGAGATTAGATACTTAGTACACAAGTAAACATCTTCATACAGACATCCAAAATTAGATACCTTAGTCCAAAGGAAAACATCACTGCGTTTGTGTTTATTATTTACCAATCCTGCTTATTTCAGTAAACCATAGGTAAAAATAAGATGACACCGTTTCATTTCAAAATAAAAAAATAAATCATGTTTGATGCTCAAGATCCCATGAGGAGTTTATTGTATGCATACATTGTGTTAAATCCATAAGGAAATAATTTGAAAATATACATGTATGCTTGTGTAGTAAATGACTGGAGAGTTACCAATTAATATGCTTCAGTCTCTTTCCCAGTTCACAGAGCACATAAAGCTAAAATAGTCTGATAAACAGAAAAAAAAACAACAAACTTAATTATCTTCAAGAAGTAAACAATTCCTTTCATGTGTCTTATCCCATATTTTTGGAATCTTCCCTTCAAGTTTATAAATGATGTATAAAAGATGTATAGATGGTAAAGGAATGTCGAAGCAGATGTATTCTGTGAACAGCAGAAGATTTGAGCATGTCTTTAGTTTTGCCTTCTGAAATGGTCGTGCACTACCTGAAATATAGATTGGCTGCTGTATATTTAATGATAAGGTGTAATGTATAAATGCACTGGATTAAAAATTAAACTAACTTCAGATTTCCAGGTTTTAATCTAACTTTACAAAAGCCTTCATCTGACATGACCACTTTTTTTTTTTTTTTGTACAAAAAAAAAAAAAAAAAAGTACAAAAAATAAATGAGGTATGGGTTATACAACATCAAACAGATGTGTATCATGTGAAAGATAATAAGTGGCTGCGGGATAGAAACAGAAAAAAAAATAATATGTAGAATATTTGTTTCTGTTAAGGGAGGGGTAATAACAGAACTAGCAAAAGGTAATACATAAAAAACTAATGGTAAATGGAGAAGAATGAAGAAAATAGAGAAAGGGCCATCATGGTAAATAATAACAAAGAGTAGAATTGGGAATGGCAAAATCAGTACTATATTTTAAGTGGTGAGCAGAGACCAGGATTCAAGTACAATTGAGTGGCTATCAAGTCTTCCTAGTGTGTGCATAGAGAAAAACATAAGGTGAAATAGGTGGCTTATCTTGGAGAGGAATTAATCTTCAGTTATAAGTGTACGCCCTTTGAGTGTATGCTTGTCTAAGACCTAGATAGCTTGAGTTGTTTTTTCTTAAATGTGATTTTAGAATTAAAAACAAAACAAACATATAGTTATATGTCAATAGGAATTTTGAGGATTGCTCTCTGTTATGCATACTTCATGAGATTAAACCAAAGGTACTCATGACTGAAATGGAATCTTCTCATTATTGGAGGCTGATTGTTTAAGATGATTTTGTATTCTTATTTAATGAAAACAGGATTTCCATCTGCTCAGATTGATCAATATATATATATATATATATATATATATATATATAAAGAGTACATAAATGTATCTTGTGAAGTCAGTGGCAAATAAGATTCATAAAAGAAAAATATCAATCCTCTTTCCTATTATGGTTTAGGAGTTGATATGGTCTAGGAAATGATTTGGAGTTTTAGCACAGCTCAGAATGTTGTCTGTACATTTGCACTATTGCATGCCCACATATATAAGCATTTACTTAACTTTCAGTATGTCCTTATCATTTTGAAATTTTACTAACAACCATAATTTCAGAAGGTCATTGTATCCCATATCTATAAATTACTGCAATAGATCTTCACTACTCCTTTGGAACATCTCATATTCTCACTGACAAATAAGATTGTTATACAATAATGTTTATTTCAGCAAGATCTTCTTTCTAGGTTGAAGGGGAATAGAAAAAGTTTGACTTCCCCAGGTATCTCTTTGATGCAGCTTTTGATTTGTTAAACTCATCATACTACATTATGGAGGTGACATCTGTAAACCTCCAAAATTTACTAACCATAAACTTCATCAGTTTCATAGCTGATGTCTGCATGAGTACAGATTAGATTTGTGCTTTAGAACTTTACATGATTCCTGATACTACTTCTACTACTCAGTCAGCAGAAAACAAACAAACAAACAAACAAAAAACCACTCTAATTATGCTGGGGTCTCAGTCAACAGAGTCAGCAAAGCAAAGCAAAACAAAACAAAACAAAACAAAACAAAACAAAACAAAATTCATTATGAATTACAAAAAATCCAGCAGTGAGCAGCTAATACAAATTCTTCATGGAGTTACAGAAAATATTCTCTCTTAGTAGGAAAATAAAATGTTGATTTTTTACCTTGATAAGTTCTTCAACTCTTTTGTCTGTGTTCCCTGCTATATTAATATTACCATTTCATACATTCTCATTTCTATTATTTTGGCAAAGTTTCTTTGTCATAGAAATGTTATTAAAACACTGAAAATTTAGTATCTCATACTCCATGACAATGTTAGCTTTAGTAATATATGTTGTATATGTTTGGTTTGCACTGTTTTACTACAAATTTTTTTTCTTTTCCATGTTCTACAGAGCATGAAAAAAATGCATAAATAACCTTGTTTAGTCACAGTCTGCTTTCTTCTTCATCTGACTTCCAATAATGTCTTTAAATTTAGTGCAAGTTATTTGAAAATCCTTATGATACCAAAACAAGGTATAAATCTCCACCATTTTCATGGACTCTTGAACAGTTGTGTGTTTGGAATATGTTTTTGTTTTTACCTGATTTTTTTTCTGTTTCAATTGATGACCATTTACTCTTAATATCTGTTTTTCCTTTACCTATATATCCAAATTTCTTATTGCTCAATTCTGTCTCTGTGTTTAGACTAAAAGAATGAAGGATGACATAGCCATCTTTTTTCCAGTCTGCCACATAGAGTTGGCTTTTAAATTTTTTTTTATGGAAACTTTCTTGTAGTATTATGCATAAGCAGAGAGCTGGCTGGTTATCCCACATTTGCTCCCAACATCTTTGCTGCTCTGTTTTGCATATTGCAGAGATGACAGAGGTCATAAGAAAGAAGAGCCAACAAAAAATATGGTGAGGTAATTTTTTTTGTTGTTGTTTGGTTATTTTTTTATTATTATTGAGGGTTATATTAAATTGGTTATTTTATCAATTCTATACTATACAAAGAAAATTTCTATATGAACACTGCTCAGAATGATGTTAGATCTAAAATCAGATATCTTTTGAACACTGAGACTGATATGCTCCTCAAGACAAACAAACAAAAACAGAAAAAAAAAAAAAGTCAAAACTAATATTGGTTTTCTACCACTAAAAACCTTTGACAGCAAAGCCATCAAAAAAATAAATTTTAGAACAAATTTTAATATATATATATTTTTTGTCCTTTCCTTTTCTTTATACTGTCTTTAATATAACTGGTCTCCAGGTTTCACTGTTGACTGTGCTATTCCCTTTTCTAAGCATAAGTTGTATACCATAGGCTGAAATTCCTTGTTGAAAATTCAATTTTTTTTTAACAGATTATAAATATGTTTGCACCTTATTATGCTGCTAAGAACTTCAGATTACAATTTCTGTCCCTTAACCTCTATTTCTTTTCCATTCCTTGACAAATTTTTTTCATTTATATAACATTTTTTTTTTACTCACTTAGGCCTTGTAGAACATATGAAGAATATATGAAATTATAAATTTTATTTTTTTTTTTTGGGGGTGGGGGGGAGAATTACTTCATGTATCATGTTGTAGCTGGCTAAATCCTTTGAGTTCCCTACTGAAACAAGATCAAGCTAAAATAGCTGATATCTAAAGACTGGAAAGTCTGATATCATTTGGCTGATTTCAACTATGGTGCTCTTTATCCACACAGATAATGAAAGCAGAATCAAATTCTGTGTACATCCACTTTCATGCACTTTCAAATATACTCATTTTCACTGTTTTTTTTGCCCCTTATCTTAGTAAGATAAAATGCATTTTTAATCTTTGTCCTGGTTTTGGCTGAGATAGGGTTAATTTTCTTCAAAGTGCTTGGTGTGGTACATTATTTTGGATTTAAGAGAGAAATAAAAAATAAATCTAGGGGTATTTGCTGGCAGGTGCTGCTGCTGCTTGGGAACAGGCTGGGCATTGGTCAGTGGGTGGTAAGCAATTGCATTGTGCATAACTTGTTTTGTATGTTCTTTATCATCATCATCATCATCATCATCATCATCATCATCATTATTACTAGTTCCCCTTCCTTTTCTGACCTAGTAAACTGCCTTTATCTCAACCCATGAGTTTTACTTTTTTTTTTTTTTCCTGATTCTCTTCCCTGTCCTGCCATGGGAGAATGAGAAAGTGGCTGCATGGTGCTGCCTGCCATGTTGAAACACAGAAATCTTAAATAGTAGTTTCACATAGTTTCCTAGGGTTAGAATTTATCTTAAATTGGTAATGTATGATTTACTTCAATAAAAATATTGCTCTGGAGCAGAGTTGTGACTGCACCATTATTAGAAATTCTGAAAACTATTAATGTCAAATTTACAAAACAACCCACTTGAACCTTGAATGACAGGCTTCATGAAAAATGCAAATAATTTTCAACTGAAAAGTAAGTAAAAGTTTTTAAAACAGTTGTGAATAAAGACCTTACTCAAGCGACATTTCAACTTTAATAAAATCATTTGATAAAGGTGAAAGAGGCACTGGAGATGTATACTAAAAACAGCTTTCTCTACATGTCAGTGGTAATCAGCATCACATCCAAGATGCAGATGTAAGATTCAAGATACTAACAATGTTATTTGAAGTCAGACGCAGACCCAAGTCAATGCTGTTTCTGATCTGTTTTCTGAAATTATGCTTGTAATTCACAGCAAAACTGTTATATTTCTTTCTTTCTTTCTTTCTTTCTTTCTTTCTTTCTTTCTTTCTTTCTTTCTTTCTTTCTTTCAAGTAAAATTATTAATTAGAAAGTGATACAATGGTACACTGATAAGAAATTTATCTTCTGTTGACTTGAAGATGTAAAAAAGTACACTTAAAAATTGCAGTCGTAACACAGAAGTCTTAATTCTACATCTCTCTCTCTCACGTAATGAAACAGTACAGCCTGAAGAGCCAGTAAAAAAAGAGAAAGAACAAGAGAATATGACATAGATGAGATAAACAGGTATCTATTTGAACTGGGTAAGTGGTTAAGTTGGGTGAAATTTTGAAAAATATCTGAATGTTTGATCTCCGTCACACACACATATAATCTGGTTTCCTCAATTTGTGGTCTGTGAGAGCCCCCAAAATGTGATATAAAGATACTTTGCGGACATACAAAGGCTCATTATTATCACCCAAAATTAGGTCTATGCTAAAGTGCTCACTTAAGTAATAGTTGTGTTGACTGAATTTGTACTACTATGGCTCTTTATGCAACTGTGTAACAATGCAAGTAATTTTACAGTATTATTATTATTATTATACCATTGAGTCACATACCATAAGTCTATGACTTAATATCAGTAGAGAATTCATGGTCTTTGCTTCTTCATCGACAGTTCAATTTCAGGTTTCTATCCTTTATTAAAAATAGGTATGTGCACTGTTCACTGAGCACCATTCCAGCTCCCCAGAATGTTCCCTGTAGAAATGGTTGCTGAGGAACTTTAACTGACATACTTCATGAATGTGAATGTGTGAATGTTCAACATCAGAAGTTGTAAAGGGTTCAAGAGGTATTTTGGTAGTATATGATTATAGTACCCAATAAATTATTATAAACATTAATTTTAGGAAAAAAATATAACTAGAACAGTTGATCCCATTTGACTGTTTCCCATAGAATTCTTCTAACAAAAGTCTTGTATATTAAAAGTAAGTCTAATCAGGATGGCACATAAAAAAAAATAAAAAAAAATAAAAAAGTGGTAGATATATTTTCTAGAAACGTTAAAACATCTTTATTTTAATGATTACAAATGAATGAGTTCAAGTCAGCATGTAGTTTACGCCCTAATATGTTATAGACTATTCTATACAAATATAAATGTGGGTGAATACAATACTCTTAACTAGTAATGTCGTGTTAATGAAGTTGACTAAGGGTAGTTAATGAAGACTCTTAGTCTCTTCCCCTTCCCCTTCCCCTTCCCCTTCCCCTTCCCCTTCCCCTTCCCCTTCCCCTTCCCCTTCCCCTTCCCCTTCCCCTTCCCCTTCCCCTTCCCCTTCCCCTTCCCCTACCCCTTCCCCTTCCCCTTCCCCTTCCCCTTCCCCTTTCCCTTTCCCTTTCCCTTTCCCTTTCCCTTTCCCTTTCCCTTTCCCTTTCCCTTTCCCTTTCCCTTTCCCTTTCCCTTTCCCTTTCCCTTTCCCTTTCCCTTTCCCTTTCCCTTTCCCTTTCCCTTTCCCTTTCCCTTTCCCAAGTGGTATACAGAGTGGTATACAGAGGGTGTATGGGGGGAAGGTGTTTTTAGTTTGTTTTCTTTGTTTCTCACTTCTCTAGCTTGTTAGTAATAGGCAATCTCTCTGTGATGAGTCTTTTTTGGCCATCACGATAATTGTTGGGCAGTCTCCCAGCAGTCTTTATCTCAACCCTTGAGCCCTTTTCATCATATGGTTCTGGTGGAGCTCAGCTGCCCAGATAGATAAAGCCACAATGGATATGTCTCCAAACAGGACACAAAGAACAAAATCCCCTGCCCTCCTGTCATGTTTGTAGCATAGGAGATAAAGCTGCTTTTTCAGTATAAACTTAGAGATGTAAAATCAATCTCTTCTCAGGGACCACTGTGTTTTTCTTGTACAGAAGAGTACATTGTTTGGTAAACTTTGGAAATCAATGAATTCAGGTTACCCATCAGTTCATGTCCTCTATCTCTTACCTCCCATGAAATTAACACCAGATGATCTTGTGTCTTCTTTGGTGGACCTATGAACCAGGGAAGAGCACTTTCTACTTGCTCTCACCGGCTGGCTCATTCCAGACTCTATTACTGATGATTTATACATTTATTTGCTTTTCCTCAGCCCACTAATCTGAGTCACTCTCACTATCTGCTAGCCTTCACATTACCTGTAGTAGCTTGATTATCTTTTCCACTTTTATCCATTATTTAAATCTGGTTGAATGTGTCTCAAGGACTGAAGAATTGCCAGTGGGGTCAGAGAGCCTAAATTGTTTCTGTATACCACTTAAATTGATGGCATGCTTTGAATAATGTAGCTCATTTAAATGTGACAAATTATGGCCATTGCATGTGTATTCAACATTCTTTTTATTCACTTTTTGTATTTTATGTTATCATTATTGTAATTTATATTCATTGTATTTAACTGAAAATAAAATTTGGTACACTGCATTAACTCTGTGTAGATGTCTTTGTTTAGGCATTCATGATATGTAAAACATAGGCTTCCCCTTACAAGGAGGGGAAAAAACTACTCTGCCTAAGTCTTTTCCACCTGGCATTAAACCTCATTTTCAAGCAGAGACACCTTCTGTTGAATGAAGAGATGTCTGATTTCTAACTTTTTTTTTTTTTTTTTTTTTTTTTTTTATCATCACTGATAATTATATTAAGACCCATTTTATGATATAAAGACATTAGTAGGTTTGGATCTTCTACTATTTTGAAGCTTCTTATCATACACAATTTATTTTTAATTGAGACTCATAAGCCCATGCTAGAACATGATTTCAGGATTTTTTATCCTTTTTTCCATGGTAAGACTTCCAGTAACATTGTTAATAGGTTTGAATAGTAGAAGAATCACAGATACCTTTCAGAAAATGCATGTCTCTATTATTTGTTCAGTTGCTTATGCAAGCACTGTCTGTAAAAATGAATCCCTCTAGGGATATATTTTCAGTTTCTTTTATTTTTTCTAACTTATAGCAACCCTTAGTACTTATCACACAGTTTCTATGACCATTTTTTGTTATTTTTTTCCTAGTCATTCACCAAACCTGCCTTCTCAAAGATTTTTTTTCCTATTTTCTACTTGTTGTTTCAGATAGAGTTAATTTTCTTCCAAGTGGCAAGGCACTATATTTTGGAATTAAAAGGAAAATAATTTTGATAACACACCAAAATTTAAGCTGTTGCTTAGCAATGCTTGCACTGAGTAAAGACCTTTTCTGCTTCTTGTATTGCCCTGACAGAGAGGAGGCTGTGGGTGCACAAGGAGCTGGGATGGGATACAGCAGGACAGCTGATTGAATCTGGCCAATGGGATATTCCATACTATATGGCATCATGTTAAACAATGAAACTGGAAGAGTTGGCTGGGAGAGGTCTGACATTCCATGAGGACTGTCTGGGAATCAATCCACTGGTGATGAGAAATTCTGTCCCTTTCCCTTTCCCATTCTCATTTCCCTTTTTTTCCTTTCCTGTTTTTATCTCAAATGAGAATTTCTCACATTGTTTTAATTCTTTCCTCATGCCACTCTGAAGGAAGGTGAGAAAACAGCTGCGTGGTGCTTAGTCACTTGCTGATTTAAAACACAACACTACTCCATCTCCTAAAATAAACAGCAATTGAATAGTTTTTGGTTTCATATGTGTGCCTTCTGTGACCTGTAGACTTGACTCTTCAATCAGATTTTTAGGATTAATTTTTGCTTAGTCAAACTTCTTCCAAAGTTTCAGAGTAGCAGAACCTGAAAAGGAAAATAGGATAAAATATGTGATGTGTGTTGGATATGCTAGATAAGGATATTTCATTAATCATAGAATCATAGAATGGCTTGGGTTGGAAGGGACCTTAAAGACCATCTAATTCTAACTCCCCTGCCACAGGCAGGGACACCACCCACTAGATCAGGTTGGCCAAAGCCCCATCCAGTCTGGCCTTGAACTCCTCCAGGGATGGGGCATCCACAACGTCTCTTGGCAACCGGTGCCACTGCCTCACTATTGTGAGGAATGTTTTAACAATTCGTGTCCATAAAGAACAATTCTGTTTGAAATGTTTGAATCCTGTCTGCCTCTGGGCCCTGCACTGGCAATTCAATGCTTGAACCACAGCTGCAGTGTGTCCCAGTCTCCCCCTCATTCCTCATTCTAGCCAATTTATCACTTCTTAAATTTATGAACCTGTTTGCTTTTGTTATTCCGGACTTCTATTTCTAACACTGCTATAGATGTGTCTGTGAATGGCTGGGGAAGAATGTTTTAATTACCCGTGTGTCTGGGAGTTTCAGAACAACTGATAACAACTAGTGACTGTTATGGGATACTATGTGGATCTTTGGTATCTGGTTAGGGGGGGGCTGAGAAAGAAGCTGAAAGGCGGCTGGGAGACAAGATTTGAAGAAGGTGTTTTGAAGAAGGTGTTCCGTAAACTTGGGATGGAGCCCAGTAAGTACAAAGGGGAAGAGGAAGACTGCGAGCCTTCAGCATGGAAGACCCCTAGAGACCCCCAGAAGAGACCCCAGAGGAGACTGCGCATGCTCCAGTAGGAGGGACTGCACCCCGGAAGCTAATTTTAATAATCTATTTTTTTTAGAAGTAGTAATGAATATGTATTAGTCTAGGAGCATAAAAATCAGTTGCTTGATGTAATTGGGGTGCATCCTGGTGGAGCGGAGACTCCCGGTGCACCCAGCGCTGTTTGCTTACCTCTATTCCTTTATATCCTTTAATAAATCCTATTTTTCATTTAATTCTAATTTGAATCCTGAGCCATTTATAACACTACCCTTGCAGTGAAGAATTTCCTCCTAATGTCTAATCTAAATCTATCCTCTTTTAGTTTAAGACCATCCCCCCTTATCCTATCATTATCTACCTGTGTAAAGAGTCCTTCTCCATCTTTTTTATAAGACACCTTTAAGTATTGAGAGGCAACAATGAGGTCTCCCTGGAGCCTTCTCTTCTCCAGGCTGAACATTGCCAGCTCTCTCAGCCTTCATAAGAGAAGTGCTTCAGCCCTC
Source organism: Aythya ferina (assembly GCF_964211825.1). Lineage (NCBI taxonomy): Eukaryota > Metazoa > Chordata > Aves > Anseriformes > Anatidae > Aythya > Aythya ferina. Next base: position 132,080,585 of record NC_140297.1, read on the forward strand.
TGATCTTTGTAGCCGTCCTCTGGACTTGCTCTAACAAGTCCATATCTTTCCTGTGTTGGGGGCCCTCCCAGGCCCAGGCCCCAAACCTGGATGTATTACTCCAGGGGACGCCTCATGAGGGCAGAGTAGAGGTGAACAATCACCTCCCTCGACCTGCAGGTCATGGCTCTATTGTTGCAGCCCAGGATGCAATTGGCCTTCTGGGCTGCAAGCACACACTGCTGGCTTACGTCAAGCTTTTCATCCACCAGGACTCCCAAATCTTTCTCTGCAGGACTGTTCTCAATCAGTTCTTCTCCCAGTCTGTACTCCTGTCTGGGATTGCCTTGTCTTAGGGGCAGCACCTTGCACTTGGACTTCTTGAACCTCGTGAGGTTCACATGGGCCCTCTTCTTCATCCTGCCCAGGTCCCTTCTTTGAATGATATCTCTTCCTTCTTTGGAATCAACTACACCAGTCATCTTACTGTCATGTGATGACTTGCTGAGGATCCAATCAATCCCATTGTTTATGTCATTGATAAAGATATTGAATAACACCAGTCCCAAGACAGACCCCTGAAGGACACCACTTGTCACCAGACTCCACCTGGACATAGACCCATTGACTTCTACTCTCTGGGTGCCAACTCCTAATCCACCAGGTGGTCCACCCATTAGAAAAAAAAAATATATATATATATATATATAAATATATATATATATATATATATTTGTGCTAAATAAGCACATTACATATACTCTCTACATTGTATTCAAATTCACAACTGTTATATATACCAATTAAACAGAACCCTTGTACAAAACAACATAAATATCCTGTAGTTTCCAGGGGTCACTGAGCTGTTAATCTTTATACTAGATGAATAGACATCACATAAGTATAATAATCAGTTACCTATTAATGTTGCTCGCAATAAGAAATAAAACTTTCCAACAAAACTGCTCCATCTGCAGTATGGAAGAAGCATAAGCTGAAATTCAGCTTCCTGAATCATTTTTCATCCATTTTTTTCCCTTGATTCAAAAAGTTATTTACAGAACGTTGAAAGAACATACAGCCTTTTCCCATTTGTGTCCCCAGAAAATTACTTAGCTAGCATAGAGGAAATCATGGAATGATTTCTTTTTCTGGAAGGTAAGAAAAAGAAATCACTTCTGTAGAGCGAGCGTGTGACAGCTGCACTACTATAGCTTTTCACAGTTGTCAATTAAGAGGAAACAGATCATCAAAACTTGAATGCTTCATTTTATAATGATCTTCTACATTGTGTTATTTTAAAAAGGCAAATGCCTCTTGACATAACTAAAAAACAGGGGGGAAAAGAAAGCTTCCAGTGCTGGCAGCTGATGTTGTTCTGAAAGTTTTTTCCAAGACAAGTTGAAATGGTGAAGCTTATTTTCCTTGATATTAATACCAACAAAAATAGTCACAATGGCAACACAAAAGAGTAGATCTCAAAACAACCTTATGATGCTGCTATCATATAAAATCGTTTTTTTTTTTATTTTTTTTTTTTTTCTTTTCTTTTTCCTTATATATTCATCTATTTATTTATTATTAAAGATGTTTAGCAGAAGTTTGAGAGACATTACTAGGAGGAAAATAAGGATATTACCTGTTTTTGCTGTTCACGTCAGTTAGTTTCTGGATTGACTTCTTCAAATTAAATGAGGTAAAGGAAGGTAAGGGAAACAAAACTGGTCAGTAATGATCCTGAGATGTAACTTATACTAAGACCAATGTTCTGGTCCAAAGGAGCATTTCTTATTTGGGACAGGTGATCACCTAATGTGTGATAATGCATGGCCTATCACTGGGAACCAGGCATTGGTGCAATAAGAGCAAATGTGGATGTGCAATGAGACCTCCTGTAGTTCATGACAGATAGTAACAATTCAATATAAGTGTTGCTTTTCTCCACTTTTGTCATATTTTTTTCCTCCCTTGATTTTTCCCTTTCCTTCCTATCTGAAAATGCTACAAGAGCTAGGGAATTGTGACTAAATCAGTAGATGCAACACATACAATTTTGGGCGCAGTCAATTGCACATACATCCTGACAACATTCATGAAAGCTGTGATTCTGAGCAACTATCTCCAGAAGATGTTACAGAGGTGGATGTTCTAAGCCAGAGATAGATGAATGAAGAAAGAATGATAAGCTCTGATGTCTCTGTGCTACCTTATTTACAGCAAGACCACCCTTGAGTGCATTGCTGATTATAATACTGTCCTTGGTTCTCTTAAGGCATTGGTATTGTGTACATAGCTGTAACACAATTGAAAACATTGCTATAACAGAAGTCTTTCAGAGGAGAAATCCAAAGGGAAAACACATCAAAAGAAGATAAAAGTCCCAGTGCCAAATCCAACAACAATGTATAAACACTAACATTACTGAAAATTAATCTGACAATGTCTTTTGTTCCTCTTATTTTCCACATTTTATGCCCATGCCTTATCTATCTGCTACATCTTATCAGTTTGCTTGCAAGATGTTGTAAAGTGGTTGTTTGTACAATGCTTAGCATAGGGACCTAGTCCACCTGAGGTCTCTAAATACTATCTTAAGGGAAAAGGTGATGATTAATAATATAATATGTAATCCTAAGTGACTACAACAAAATTATTTCTTTTTCTTTTTTTTCCCTTTGTTAACGATATTAAATGTACCAAGAAATGACCCTATCTGCATGCTTTGGAATGAAAAACAAATCAGAGAGATGCTCTTCTCAAGTAATATGACTGTTTCCAAAAGCAAAGAAAAAAAGAATCATCTAAAATTTAACAGATAAATCATGTTTTAAATCTGTGTGGTTCCACTGGAACACAGCAGGTAATATATACCTGAGAAGCTGTGAACAGCTCATTTTGAAGCCTACCTATTGCAAATCCAAGTTCCAAAGCATGAAAAATATGCAGCAGAGATGTTTATCCCTTAGAATAAGCTATGAAGAAGTTGTGGAATTAGTAAAGCCATGATTTCTACCAGCATAGAAATACATTGCAGTCCACAGCACACAGCTGAAAATTGCACTCCCAGTCAAGTGGCAGAGAGTATCAGGACTGCTTCTTATCTGGTCGACAGAGTCTCTTGGGGTTCAGAAAGACATTAAAATGAAATCTTAATGGTGCAGCAGCAGCACATCGCAATATGCTGAAAGTTGAGCTCACAAAGAAGACCAGCCTGGCTGAACAGAGAACTTCAGAAACTAAGGAGAAAAATAGTTTAGGAGCTCTGGAAGAAGGGACAAGCAATTCAGGAGGATTACAGAACTGTGGAGGAAGAAAATTAGAAGGGCCAGAGCCCAAGTGGAACTTGATTTGGCTAGTGTAGTACAAAACCTATAAAAATGTTTTTATAAATACATCAGTAGCAAGAGGAGAATTAAGGAGATTTTCTGTCCTTTAATGAATGTGAGGGGAAATTTAGTGATGAAAGATAAGGATATAGCTGAGGTACTTAATGCCTTTTTCGTCTCTCTCTTTATTATCAAGGCCAATTTTTTTAGGCTACCCAGCCCCCTTAGCTGGCATAAGATGACAGGAAGCAAGATGAAGCCCCTTATAATCCAGTGGGAAACTCCAAGTGACTTCCTTCATGTTTTGAATGTTCATAAGTCTATTGGGCCAGATGGGATTCATCCAAGGTTATGAAGAAGCTGGCGGAAGAGCTCACCAAGCCACTTTCTATAATTTACCAGCAGTTTGGAACAACCAGGGAGAAAAAAATTATATGAGGAGTAGCTGAGGGAACTGAAGTTCTTTAGTCTGGAGGAGGATGAGTGGAGCAGGATTACTTAGAGAACACATTGCTCAGGATGGCATTCAGGCAAATGTTGAATATCTCCAGATAAGGAGACTCCATAACCTCTCTGGGCAACCTGTTCCAGGGCTCTGTCACCCTCACAATAAAGTTCCCTCTCATATTCATCTGGAACCACCTGTGCTTCAGTTTGTACCCATTGCCTCTCATCTTCTCTCTGAGCACAACTGAAAAGAAACTGGATCCATCTTCTTGACACCCTCCCCTCACATATTTATACACATTGATGAGATCTCCCCTCAGTTTTCTCTTTTCCAGGCTAAACAGGCCCAGTTCTCTCAGCCTGTCCTTGTACGACAGGTGTTCCTGTCATCTAATCATCTTAGTGGCCCTCCTCTGGACTTACTCCAGTAGTTCTACGTCCCTCCTGTAATGGGGAGCCCAGAACTGGACATAATACTTCAGGTGTGACCTCCCCAGGGCTGAGTAGAGGGGAAGGATCACCTCCTTTGACTTGCTGGCAACACTCTTCCGAATGCAGCCCAGGATACCATTGGCTGTCTTGGACACAAGGTCACATTGCTGACTTGTCAGCCTGCTCTCCACCAGGTCCCCAGGGTCCCTCTCTGTAGAGCTGCTTTCCAACAGGTCACCCCCCAGCCTGTACTGGTGCTTAAGGTTATTCCTCTCTAGGTGCAGGACCCTGCACTTACCTTTGTTGAACTTCATGAGGTTCCTCTTGGCCCAACCCTCAGCCTGTTAAGGTCCATCTGAATGGCAGCACAGCCCACTGAGGTACCAGCCACTCCTCCCAGCTTTGTGTTGTCAGCAAACTTGCTGAGGGTGTGCTCCGTTTCATTGTCCAGATTGTTGATGAATAAGTTGAAAAAGTCTAGATCCAATACTGACCACTGGGGAATACATTAGCTACAGGCCTACAACTAGGCTCCACACCACTAAGCACAGTCCTCTGAGCTCTGCAATTTGGACAACTGTTGATCCACCTCACCATCCACTCATCTAGACCACACTTCCTGAGCTTGTTTATGATGATGGTATAGGAGACAATGTCAAAAGCCTTGCTGAAGTCAAGGTAGACCACAGCCACCATTCTCCTCACATACACCCACATATACAGTTATTTCATCTTAGAACTATATCAGATTTGTTAAATTCATTAAATTCCCCTTGGTGAATTCATGCTGGCTATTCCTGATCACCTTCTTATCCTCCACATGCTTGGAGATGATCTCCAGGATGAGGTGTTCCATCACCTTTCTAGGAATGGAGGTGAGGCTGACTGGCCTGCAGTTGTCTGGGCCCTCCTTCTTCCCTTTTTGAAGACTGTCATGATATTGACTTTCTTCCAGTCCTCTGGCACCTCTCTAGTTCTCCACAACCTTTCAAAGATGATGGAGAGTGGCCTAGCAGTAACATTGGCCAGCTCTCTCAGCACCCATGGGTGCATTCCATGGGGCTCCATGGATTTGTGGATGTAAACTTTGCTTAGATGATCTCTGACCTCTTTTCAACCAAGGGAAAATCCTCCTTTCTCCGGACTTCCTCTCTTGTCTGCAGGGTCTGAGCTTCCTGAGGGCTAACTTGAGCAGTAAAGACTGAAGCAAAGAAGGCATTCAGCAACAGTGCCTTCTCTGTATATTTTATCATCAGGGCACACACCCCATTCAGCAGCAGGCTGATGTTTTCCCCAGTCTTCTTTTTTCCACTGATGTATTTGAAGAAGCCCTTCTTTTTGTTCTTGTCATCCCTAGCCAGATTTAATTTCAAAAGGGCTTTGGCCTTCCTTGTTGCATCCCTGCCTACTCTGACAGTGTCCCTATATTCCTCCCAAGTGGTCTTTCCCTTTTTCCACATACTGTAAACTTCTTTCTTCTCTCTGAGCTTTGCCAGGAGCTCCCTGCTTATCTATGCAGGTCTCCTGCCCACTTTGCTTGCCTTCTTACTCATAGTGATGGGCTAATCTTGAGCTTGGAAGAAGTGATACCTGAATACTCATCAACTGTCTTGGACTCCACCTGGAATACTGCGTGCAGGCCTGGGGCCCCCAGCAGAAGAAGGATGTGGAGCTCTTGGAACGGGTCCAGAGCACGGCCACTAAGATGATAAGAAGGCTGGAGCACCTTTCTTATGAAGAAAGGTTGAGGGAACTAGGCTTGTTTAGCTTGGAGAAGAGAAGGCTCCAGGGAGACCTTTGAATGCTTGAAGGGAGCATATAAACAGGAGGGGGAACACATGTTTACATGTGTTGATAGTGACAGGAGAAAGGGGAATGGTTTTAAGTGAAGACGGGAGATTTAGGTTAGATACTAGGCACTGGAACAGGTTGCCCAGAGAGGTTGTGGATGCTCCATCCCTGGAGGCGTTCAAGACCAGGCTGGGTGTGGCTCTGGGCAGCCTCCTCTAGTGGTTGGCAAGCCTGCCCAGAGGAGGGGGATTGAAACTAGAAGATCTTTAAGGTCCTTTTCAACCCAGGACATTCTATGATTCTGTGACCTCCCTTCCTTCCAGAGCCCTAGCTGTAGAATTCTTCCAAGTAGATCCCTGAAAAGTCCAAAGTTTGCTCTCCTGAAATCCAGGGTCACAAATCCTACTTTTTGCCCTGATTCCTCTTTGCAAGATTCTGAACTCCACCATATCATGGTCACTGCAGCCAAGGCTCTCCCTGACCCTCACATTCCAACTAGTCCTGTATCAGGGTGGTTGAAGTCCCCCGTGAAAACCAGGGTTTGTGACTGAGGGGTTACTTCAAGCTGTCTAAGAAGGTTTCATCTACTTCCTCTTCCTGATCAGATGGCCTGTAGCAAACACCCATAACAGCCATGATAGCCTGCCCTTTAATCCTTACCCATAAGCTCTCAACTTGCTCTTCATTCACCCCTAGGCAGTTTCTCTCTCACATAAACTGCACTTCAGTTTCTCTCTCACATAAAGAGCAACTCCACCACTCCACCTTCCTGGACGATCTTTTCTAAAAAAGCACTTAGCCTTCCATCACAGTTTTCCAGTCATGTGAGCTATCCCACCATGTCTCTGTGATTACAATGAGATCATAGCCATGCTACCAGAAGCAGATCTCCAGTTCTTTTGTTTCCCATACTATGCACATTAGAATACAAACATCTCGGGGAGCTGAAATGCTTATTTCTCATGCTGCATGTCTATGTACAGAAACACTTCAGATATCTTTAATTCAACTCAGCCCCTCATGGGGCAGACTGAAAGGCCTCACCAGCATGCAGTTCTTCAAAAACTGGCATGCAGTCCCATAGCTTATCACTGCTGGGCCTGGTTTTGTCCCTTTCCCCCCTTTGAATCTAGTTTAAAGCCCTGTCAATTAGCTCTGCTAACTCCTGGGCAAAATTTCTTTTCCCTCTCACAGAAAGGTGATCCCCATCAGGAGTCAGTAGGCTCAGTGTCATGTAGACCTTCCCATGATCAACAAACCTGAAACTCTGCTGGTGGCATCAGCCTCAGAGCCACATATTGATCATCTGGGTTCACCTGCTCTTTTCAATATTAATCCCTGCTACTGGAAGAATGGAGGAAAACACTGCCTGTGCACCTGATCCTTCAGCCAATCACCCCAAAGCCCTAAAGTCCCTTTTCATTTCTCTTGGGGTTTTCTTTAGGACCTCATCACTGCCAACTTCGAGAACCAATAAAAGGTAATAATCAAAGGGGCATACCAGATGAATGACTGTCTGAGTGGCTTCTCTTACCCATGTCCCAGGGAGATGGCAGACTTCCCTGTGGGTTGGGTCTGGATGAGAAATCGGGCCCTTTGTTTCCTTCAGAAGGGAGTCTGTTCTTTTTTTTTTTTTTTTGTTGGTGGGCCTTGTTGTGATGCAGGATGTAGGTAGACTTGCCCTGGGTAACTTCCCCAGTGTGGATGGACCATGATCCACATTGTCATTTGCTTGCCCTTCAAGTTCCAGAGCCTCATACCTGTTGCATAGAGGCACCTGGGAAGGTGAAGCAGGGGAGGTTCACCTGCTGTGCCAAACAGGAACCTGCTTCCACTCCCCCGTCTCTTAGATCCCATCCCTCTATCTGGTGGCAGAGGGGTAGGGAATCCTTTGTTTCTTGCACAGTGGCTGTGGCTGGCTGAGGAGCCTGCCTCAGGGACAGCAGAGCTCTACCCCACCAGTTAATCTTGTTCTCTGACTCCCTGAGTCAGAGTCGATGGGGCCGGATGGGATCCACCCAAGGGTACTGAGAGAACTGGCAGAGGAGCTGGCCAAGCCACTGTCCATCATTTATCAGCAGTCCTGGCAATTGGGGGAGGTCCCAGTTGACTGGCAGCTAGCAAATGTGATGCCCATCTACAAGAAGGGCCGGAGGGCAGACCCGGGAAACTACAGGCCTGTCAGTTTGACCTCAGTACCAGGGAAAATCATGGAGCAGATCCTCCTGAGAGTCATCATGCAGCACTTGCAGGGCAAGCAGGCGATCAGGCCCAGTCAGCATGGGTTTATGAAAGGCAGATCCTGCTTGACGAACCTGATCTCCTTCTATGACAAAGTGACGCGCTGGGTGGAAGAGGGAAAACTGTGGATGTGGTCTACCTTGACTTCAGCAAGGCTTTTGACACTGTTTCCCACAGCATTCTCCTCAAGAAACTGGCTGCTCTTGGCTTGGACTGGCGCACGCTTCGTTGGGTTAGAAACTGGCTGGATAGCCGGGCCCAAAGAGTCGTGGTGAATGGAGCCAAGTCCAGTTGGAGGCCGGTCACTAGTGGCATCCCCCAGGGCTCGGTGCTGGGGCTGGTCCTCTTTAATATCTTCATCGATGATCTGGACGAGGGCATCAAGTGCACCCTCAGTAAGTTCGCAGATGACACCAAGTTAGGTGCGTGTGTCGATCTGCTCGAGGGTAGGAAGGCTCTGCAGGAGGATCTGGATAGGCTGCACCGATGGGCTGAGGTCAAGTGCATGAAGTTCAACAAGGCCAAGTGCCGGGTCCTCCACCTGGGGCGCAATAACCCCAAGCAGAGCTACAGGCTGGGAAAGGAATGGTTGGAGAGCTGCTAGGCAGAGAAGGACCTGGGAGTGATGGTGGACAGTGGGCTGAATATGAGCCAGCAGTGTGCTCAGGTGGCCAAGAAGGCCAACGGCATCCTGGCTTGCATAAGAAACAGTGTGACCAGCAGGGCTAGGGAGGTGATCGTCCCCTTGTACTCGGCTCTGGTGAGGCCGTACCTCTAGTACTGTGTTCAGTTTTGGGCCCCTCGCTACAAGAAGGACATCGAGGTGCTTGAGCGGGTGCAGAGAAGAGCGACGAAGCTGGTGAGGGGCCTGGAGAACAAGTCCTACGAGGTGCGGCTGAGGGAGCTGGGCTTGTTCAGCCTGGAGAAGAGGAGGCTCAGGGGCGACCTTATCGCTCTCTATAGGTACCTCAAGGGAGGCTGTAGCAAGGTGGGGGTTAGTCTGTTCTCCCACGTGCCTGGTGACAGGACGAGGGGGAATGGGCTTAAGTTGAGCCAGGGGAGTTTTAGGTTAGATGTTAGGAAGAACTTCTTTACTGAAAGGGTTGTTAGGCATTGGAACAGGCTGCCCAGGGAAGTGGTGGAGTCACCATCCCTGGAAGTCTTCAAAAGACGTTTAGATGTGGAGCTTAGGGATATGGTTTAGTGGGGACTGCTAGCGTTAGGTCAGAGGTTGGACTAGATGATCTTGAGGTCTCTTCCAACCTAGAAATCTGTGATTCTGTGATTCTGTGATTCTGCCTGCCCACCTCCTCCCGAAGCTCTGCCAAGAGGCGAAGCAGTTCTTCAACCTGGGCACATCTCCCACAGCTATGCTCAGTATCACCATCCTGTACCAGCATAAGAGTAGGACACACCCAGAATTCTGACAGCTGGGTGGCGGCATGTTCCTTCTGGAGCTGTCTGGGAGGCTGTTGTGGGTGCCAAGCTTGTTCTGCCAGGTGGTCACCATCACTCCCAAGATGCGTTGGCCAACCTTCAGTGCCAACTCCCTGATTACCCTGCCCACACAAACTGCCCTGAGTAACATTGTGGTGCTGGTCGCTCGTGCTCCCCAGGCACTGCCTTTGTACAATGGGGCGTGGTGCATGCTCCTGGCTCCAGTACAAGGGCTGCCAGGTCCTGGAGGCTCCCTTGTCTGCCTCAAAGGGACCTCAATACAGGAAAACTCTTGCACGCCATGATCCCCCCACTTTGCTGCAGAATGTGTCTGCCCCAGAGCCGACTGCCTCATTGAGATGAGGAGGTTGTCAGTCTCTTTTCAGGTGACAAGTGACAGAACTTAATGAAATGGTCTTAAGCTGCGCCAGGGGAGGTTTATTTTGCACACTAGGAAGAATTTCTTCCCAGAGAAGAATTGGTCAAACAAAACTGGAGCACGCTGCATAGGGAGGTGGTGAAGTCACCATCCCTGGAGATATTTAAGAGATGTGTAGACGTGGCACATGGTTTAGTGATGGGACTCACTTGGTCAGGTTGGTGGTTGGGCTTGATGATCCTGAAGGTGTTTTCCAACCTAGACGATTCTATGATTCACTAAGTATCATGTCTTAAAACTGACATCATCATGCAAGGAATATGCATGATGCATAATTCTCTGCAGTCTGTATTAGCCATAGTTTTTGTATTCCTTATCTACTTTTGAATGAGGTTTCTGCACATTATTTATGTACAAAATATTGCACAAGTACCTAAATAATGCAAGTAATTGCAAATGCTCAAAAATATAAGCTATGAAGTAAAGGGAAATATTTAAATTCATAGAAAACAGACAAACAAAATGTAAATCTATATTTAACAAGTATTTAGCAATTATATGTTTATTTTTTAGCTCGAGTAGTGTATTTATTTGGAGGGATCATTACCCTTAGTGTAGCAGTGATATTAATGGTCATTAAGATCTAATAAATTAAGATTAAATTAATTTTCACAATTTTTCCTTTGCAATTAAGCTTTCTTTAGTTTTGCTACTGAAGAGAATTAAGTATAATCAGTTTAACTAAAACAATGGGAAAAAAAGATATTCAAGAATTTTTGCTTAAATTTCATGCTTCATACATTTCTCATCTTGGTTCAACTTGAACATGCATCCCACATTTCATATAATTTATACTTCTATGTTAAGCATTTTTAATTAATAAAGTAAATAAATTTTGTTTGTTTATTTGTTTGTTTTTTCCTGTAATGCATCTATAAAGGCTTGGAGTTTTGTCCCCTTTTGTTTGGGGACTGGGAGATCTTTTCATTTAAAGATGAATATATGTGTGAAGCCATTTATTAGATATAATCTTAATCCTTGAGCATTGTTGTTTGAATCCAGTTTGAAAGTGATCAACTGTCATATTTGCTCTACATCAGGAGGTTTTATGAAACTTGGACTCTTCTTATTGACTCTTCTACCTTAATATTTTGATGTGATTACATCTGAATGCATCCCCGTTTTTTCCTAATGTCTCTGTTAGGAGCCACTCATCATTTTGCACTCGAACAGGCTGTCCATGGAGGTGGTGGAGTCCTTCTCTGGAGATATTCAAGGCTGATCTGGATGCTTACCTGGGCAGCCTGCTCTAAGGAACCTGCTTTGGTAGGGGGATTGGACCCGATGATCTTTCAAGGTCCCTTCCAGCTCCTACAATTCTCTGATTCTGTGATCTTGCCTAGATAGAGCAATGTGTCAAGAGTATCCTGCTATTTGGAAATCAATAATTTTCCTTTGTAAGAGTCATGCTACATAACCTTTGATTTTTTCCTTCAGAAATAGTTTAGTTCTTTGTTTCTTATGCTCTGTTCATAAGGCTGAGTATTCTTGCCTAAGCATAGAAGCTTGAGCTTCTCCTTTTTAAATAACAATCCATTTTATGTAACAAATGCTAGTTCTTTTCTGGTGTGTCTTTGTAATTATTTGAGTTGATTAATCTTGTAGCATGGTATAAACTGAAGGTGTTTGAAGTTTTATAATGTTCTGTGACTTCTCATAGACAACTGTTGCTGACATTATTTCAGCCAGTATCCTAGGCACACAAAGGTGAACTTTATCAATCCTAGATGACCAGGCAAATATTTGAATTTTCACAGTACTTAAAAATGTATTCCCTTAGTGCTGTCTGAGTTGCTCTCTCTTTTCCTATTATAGAAGTACCTGTGCAGTTAGAGAAGTTTACTTTTCTACTGAAGATTAAAGCAAACTTATTAAAATCTTTTGTCTTCATGGAATCATTTTTAGTAGCTTTTAATTCCGATGAGCAAAAGAATATGTGTTGGCAGTTACATAATTCAATCTTTTACCTGCTACTTCTTCCTCATTTTTCTTAGGAGGTCTCATTTAAAATTGTTCTGTGCTCATAAAGTCTGACTTTTCTGAAATCTATCATTTTAAGTTTGTCACTCTCTTTTTTTTTTCTCCTCTCTAACAGTTAGCCATCTTCAATGGATGTGGCTATTCATGGTGGCCCTTCTCACGCATTCTGAATTCTCAGCCAGTCAATCTTTCATGTTTACAAGCAAATCTAGACAAAGCTCCCTTCAGGTTGCACGATCCACTTGTATTTCAAGATCTTGATGGATTCTGCTTTATTAAATCAGAAGCAGAATTCTTCTTTCTTTTTCTGTCAGTAGGATTTAACTCACCTAGAGTTTGCTGTTTATCATATGGGTAGCTACACTGACCTAGCAGTGAAATTCCCATCATACTCATTGGCTATCCATGTTTGTAAGGTAATTAATCTAATCATAATGTCAGTTTCTACTTGAACATGACACTGAAACATACACCCGAGCTTAAATGTCCCTCTTGATTAATTTCCACAGGTCACAAAGGGAACTTGTTGTTGCTTTCTAGCATTTAGAAATGTTGTGTCTCCTTTTTCCTCTTTGCCTATTCTTTCTGATTAATGCTAAGGTTTTAAATTGATGAGTGAGATATTGCAAGTGAAAATATATATCTAAATATTTTATGTATATATATATATATAAAAATTAGGGGATTAGAGATTTTTATCATGGGAGGGTTTAAATGACTAATAAATCAGGCTATTTTCAAACTCAAAGAAAACTCTTTATTGAATTGACAGTCATTAAAAATACTCATTGCCAAAGCTGAGTTCTTACTCATTATCATTTGTTATCACTAAATAGACAAACAATTAATCCTTAACAATCTAGATTAGCTATGGGTATACAATGCCACAGAGCTCATAGACTGTGATTAATGCTGACAGTTCTTGATGTTTTTAGTCCAAAGTCAAGGTCAAGAGTTCTGAGAGTTCTTCCACAAGGAAAGCTGGATCCAGTGTGGGTATTTTATAACTTGTTCTTTCCTCTCACTGTTGATAGCTTTTTTTTTTTTTTTTTTCTTTTCTTTTCTTTTCTTTTCTTTTCTTTTCTTTTCTTTTCTTTTCTTTTCTTTTCTTTTCTTTTCTTTTCTTTTCTTTTCTTTTCTTTTCTTTTCTTTTCTTTTCTTTTCTTTTCTTTTCTTTTCTTTTCTTTTCTTTTCTTTTCTTTTCTTTATTTCTTCAACCACTCTCCAAAACTAAAAAAAAAAATAAAATCACATTTGTTCACATTTGTTCCCAACTTAGTTCATCCTACTTTCATACTTTCTGCTACAACTGTTAAACTATAATTATAACTCTTACATATAGTCTATTATAGCTTTCTAACTGCCTTTGGAGTTGTATCTATGTCTAAAAATGCATGTTCTATAACAACAAAAAAAACCTCCTTTCATAATAGTTTAATGTATGTACAAATAATAATAATAATAATAATAAAGAAATAAACATAGAGAATTACCTTGAGACCTTGAGTAAAAATGTACTCTAATGCTGTATTTGTTTTTAATAATATCTTCAATGCAAGCATGAAGTTTAGGGGTGGAAAAGCTTTGAATTCATCCTTAGGATGCTCTCTTGGCAGACAAACCAGGAAACTTACACCATGCTTGTTGAAAAGACATTTGATTATTTAAGTCTATTGCATAAGAGAGTAAGTCCTCAGGGTGTCTCTGTATTGTATTTCCAGCTGACAGCAAAAACCTGACCTACAATGATGTGTTGATCTGGAAGCATAACAGCAAACAGAATTCCCCAAGGAGCCAAGAATTCACTTTTGTTTGATAGAGGAGAAAAAGCTCAGAGTGACATGTAGGCATTACACTTTCTTATTACAGAATGTGATAAGCTTGTCCACGACAAGTCCCTAGAACTTTTTCCCATGCTTGCCTCTCACACTAGCTTTTATAAAATTGGTGAGGGAGAAAAAATGTTAAACCAGTGAAGAAACCTTCTTTGATGTAGATAGATTTGAAATGTAACAGAGGTTTGTCCTGTGGACATTGTTAACGTACTCATTACTTCTCGTAGATAAGATGCCAATGAATATTATAAATACCTGGCATGTGAATGTCCTTCAGCTGTCCATTATAAAGCATTTGCACTTATTACATATTATCTCTTTCTCTGAGGTGTAAAAGATGGTAATTACCGCTGAAATTCCTTGACAGACTTCTACATGGTGTTGGGGAGAGTCAAGTAGAGTAATATGTTGTAACAATACGTTGTAACATGGTTTGCTGTAGTATTCTCCTTTATAACCCTTTGTAATCTGCTGAAACCCTCCTCATTCTGGCTAGATGCACTCAGCTAATTTAGTGAACTAACACTTATTACTGGTATATTATTTCTAACATTGACAGAGAGGACATTAAGATAACCATGTTGATTGAATACATTTGTTGTATGAAGAATCCATTGTACTTGCGATTTTATTTAAAATAACAAACATTAGTTTATATATATATAGTTTATATTATATAGTATATATTTATATATTTATTAGTTTATATATATATAGTTTACTCCCAGTGTAAGATTCAAGAAAACACTAACACTTTAGATGCTTCTTTAGTGACGAGGAAACTGCCAGTGATTTCGATGTTTGAATAGAGTTAAAATTTAGTTTTAAAATTATGAAAAATTCTTGTTAGTCTACGCAGCTTTCCAAAAAATGTTTCCACTTTTTTTTTTTTTTTTGATGTTTATAATTTTGTTTCAGATTATTCTGTATAAATAATTAATATGCTGTGAATTATGCAAGGTGGTAAGGTAATAGGGAAATGATTCATAAATACATTGCAGAATTCTTATCCAGAGATAATTGCATGGGAAGTAGATGACTCACACTTAACTATTGTATTATTGACTTTTGTGAGGAAATTGAATACAAACCTCCTTAATGCTATGAAATCATGTTACAATAAGTGAAAGTCTCTATTGAGATGATAACACTACAGTCAATTTATTTTACTTCCTGAATAAGTATCCTGCATATGTAGTAAATGTTACTACAGTAGTATCAGTTCTCTCTTTGATGGTCTGTTTTTTAAAAACATGATGACATAGGCGTCCTGGCACAAAGAACAGGCAATATCAACAACAATTCACAGGGATGACAAAAAGAAAAAATAATTTGAGTCTTTTGTCTATTGTAAGCTTGAATACCCTGCAGCTGAGATTTTGTGACATTTCTTATTTAATAAATTGGAGTTTGTCCACATTTTAAAGTTGGTTGAAAAAATATTGCATGCTACTGGAAATGTGAATATTGCCACTAGTGATCAATGAATAAAATAGCAAAAATCACTTCCCAACTGTTCAGCTTGGATTGCATGCTCTTTTCTTCATCTGTGTTGATACCTCCTTGTACTTGGCACTGCTATTTAGTAGCCATGCACTTGAAAGAAATGTCTGGAGAGCTCTCTGGTTGACTTCGAGAACACAGTTACTGAATGAAAAGAAAGTAGGATTCTTTATCTACTACCATTCTATCAGGTTGTTTTGAAAATAAAATTGAAACTGCAATTAATATCATATGAAAGAAAAATTCTTACTATCTAAGTTGTAAAAGCTTACTTAGTGTGTGATAAATTGGCTCAAAAATTGAGTGGGAAGTCCTAAGTAATATCTGTGTTTCTCTTCCTTGGATACAGCATTACATCAATGTTTCCTCACATTTTGGCACATTTCCTCACATCTTCTGCCCTGGATGCTATAAATTGAAGTCCACAAAGAATAGCATTAAAAGACTAATATCAACAAGTGCCTCCAGAATATCTCATATCAGACCCACTGTGTGTACATATTTGCAGTGATCTGTGCATACCAGAAAATTTGATGTTTTGTAGCTTCTCCATGGAGGTGTAGACTGACTACATGTTGTATTTTTATTAATACAGTCTGGATGCAACAAATTGTCTGTGAGTTCAATGTAGACACACTTCATGTTTGTGCATTGCTTTTCCAAGATTCACCTCAAGCTAGGTATCCAGGAAACAATAACATAGCTGTATAGCAAGGTGCTAGATTACCATGAATCAGAATTTAGTTATGTGATAAAAGGATTTCAGGTAACAACATTAGAATTTAAGGCTGCATGTGACATAATGATGTACAGCAACCTATTACAACCTGTGGGTCTGAAATTGTAGTATACTACAAAAAATACACTTTAAATTTAAAAATATACTGAAGTTTACCTAGATTATTTCAGCACACAGTATAGAACTAGTCAGGAGCTTGAATGTATTGGCAATATACAAGTAACTAAATAAAAATCAATACAGGAAAACAAACAAACAAACAACAACAACAAATAAGCATTAAAATGTAAGAATTTGAACACAGAGTAGCCCTCTCCAGTTGTTCAAAGCCCTGGCATAGGGCTTTCGTTGATTAATAACTCAGGATGGGAGCCATATTCCTCTCATTTTCTCATTAGTCAATCTTGGTCCAGCTTTGAATTTCCTCAGGGTTCACTGCTACTAATGATTCACTCCATTTAGCACAATGGCTTATTTTCTGTAAAGCAGGCCTTTCTTTACTGAATTAATGTTGTACCAATGTGGACAGCAGTGAAATAGTAATATAATAGGCCTATTTTCAGCAGAGCTTGTTGAATGAACTTCAGTAGAAACATGTCAGTGAAAGGAACAGATATTTTGGAAAAAAAAAAGTTCATAAAATCACAGAATGGTTTGAGTTGGAAGGGACCTTAAAGACCATATAGTTGCAATCACCTTCCACTAGAAATTGCCCCTCCCCTCCCCTCCCCTCCCCTCCCCTCCCCTCCCCTCCCCTCCCCTCCCCTCCCCTCCCCTCCCCTCCCCTCCCCTCCCCTCCCCTCCCCTCCCCTCCCCTCCCCTCCCCTCCCCTCCCCTCCCCTCCCCTCCCCTCCCCTCCCCTCCCCTCCCCTCCCCTCCCCTCCCCTCTCCATCATAGGTGTTGAACACAGAGGCGAAGAAGGCATTAAACATCTCTCCTTTACATATGTCTTTACTTATGAGGTTTCTTTATACAAAAAGTTGTAGACTTCTGAGAGCTTGTCTTGAGGCATGAGATAAGTTTGAAATATAAAATCAGGAACAAAATGTTCACTGTTCAGTTTTAAAATCTGTTTGGACATTTATTTTAGCCATATCTACAGTTCTGTGCATCTTTCTCAGAGCTGATGATCTTTGCAACAGCTGTGGATGTTCCTTAGGCATACACCAGTTAGAATTTATTTACTGTATGCCAACTTAGTAAGACATTATAGTGTGTCAAGACATGGCAAGCCATCTGCACTAAACTGCCAATTAAAGACATACTTTAATATGCAAAACAAATTGTTATTATTGTTATAATTGTATTATGTTCTCAAAAAAAAAACTTTGCATAAGATGTCTTTCACTCACACATCTGTTTAGAAAAGTGGTCAATTATATATAATTATCCTGACAAGAATAACTTGTTTAAGAAAGATTTTATACTGATGCAGTTTGTAAAATGGTGATTCAAGGTCCTTAATTGTGAAAATGAATTTAGTTATTTTGAATTGCAGTATAGAAATACCTCTCACCTTTCACAAGATTCCATCACAGACTGTCTAATGTTGATGTCTGCATTGTTCACAAAATATCTTTTGCTGATGCAAATGCAATACCAGCATGTGCTCCTATATCCACAGGATTGTTTATTTTCTGACGGAATGTCCTAAAATGAAAGGATTTTCAAGTTTCAGTCTGCTCTAATTAATTGCATATATATATACACACCTACATATACAAACATATACAAAAAAAAAAAATCTTTTTTTTCTCCAGTATCTATGTTTGCCATTATTATTCAATATATAGACCCATAAAATGCTGATAAACCAACCAACCACTGGAAATGCAGCTTATAGAGAAACATGAGAGAGCTCACTAGAATGAAAATAAAAAAAGTAACATAGCTGGAGCAAGTTTTTGGAACATTTAATGTACCTAAGGAAAAAAAAAAAAAAAAAAAGAAAAAAAAAGACACATTCAACTAAAGAACTTAATTATTTAGCTAAACTCTTTGTAAGTCAGTGTGTCTATTTTCATCTTAAATGTAAACAGGCTTTGTAGTATTAAGATTTTGGCATGACTGAATTTGTTAGGAAAATCAATAGTCCTAACATCTTCAGTTGGTGTGGTATATAATAATCAGTTCATTAGCAGTCATCTTCAGAAGTAAGGAGAGGAAGTTTTCTTTGTTGCAAAAGAACAAAGAACTAACACTAACACAACATTAAGCGACAAAATATAATTCTTGCTTCGTTCTCAGTGCCTGATAT